>NW_004797419.1:28723-31191 GCF_000002075.1 Aplysia californica
GAGTCAGCTTTGTCTCTGGTGAAAAAAAGCAAATTTTAATTTTCAAAAGTCCTGTTTGAGAAATCAACTATATATAGTACCTGCCCTTCATACAACCAATCTAGATCTAGCATAAGTGGCATTGTGCCGAAGTCAACTAAGCTAAGCTGATTTCATGTGTGACAAATTTTCTGCGAATAAGAATATTATTTCTTACTTCAGTCAACATCTAGATCTACGTCTCTGCGACAACGCGAAATGCACTTCTAAATCTGCAACTGAATAAAAGATCTAGATCTAGACCTACATTTTAAGAACTCTTTGGTTAAGATAGTTAAATGGTACAGGTTTAACGCCCTTATAAGATTATTTTAGAGGTGGGACCTCCGAGTTTAACGGTTAACGTCCTCTCCGAAAGGACGGCGCCAAGTGGGAAATTCGTGGGTTAAGTGTCTTTCTCAAGGACACAGCGTTGTACCGAGCTGAGGCCCGAACCCCTAAACCCACAATATCACAATTACTTAGAACTCTTCGATACCATTTATCAAAATAGAAGGTTCTAGACTTTGGTGGAACAAAAGTAGGTTGCATTATTATTGTCATCGATGTAGGAAAAATGGAAGGTTTTGTCTTTCATTTTACTCTGTTGTTCCCTCGCTATTGCTCCCAATTCCATCCTGTTACCTAAATTACAGAATCACAATACAGGAGTTTGTTGAAAAAGTACAGACACATCTTTCATATAATAACTATTATGTTTTGTTTGTGCATAAATGGCCCATTTCCAACCCGAACTTTGGTCAGTTCAGCTGTCCCCGTGGTTTTATGCACCCCGCATAATTTAGCAAAATTTGATAATTTCTTGCATAATTTCTAATTATTTTCCTTTATCATTCTTTGTTAAAATTAACAGAAATGCAAAATTTCACATTTTTGGGCTCATTTTGCACAATTTCACAATTTTTCTTGCATAAAACGACGGGGACAGGTTTAACTACCCCTCCTACTTGCTATCTTGTATTCTCTCCTGTTACTCTCAATTCCGTCCTGTTACTCAAAGATAAAAATTACAATTCAGGTGCTCTGTTGAAAAACACAAACATGCCTTTGGTTTTAACCTCTTTCATTTACTCTATTAAGCATGGACTATCTCACATTCTAACCCAAACTGTGGTCAGTTAAGATATTGAGCACCTTCCTTTCTCTCCTGTTACTTTTTAAAATTCTCTCCTGTTACCAAAACCCGGGTAACAGGAGGGAAAGTAACAGGAGGGAATTCTGTACATCATTACCCTGATGACCACTCGCTGGGTAGAGCTCATGTTATGGATTGTCTTACCATTAAATGTAACCTTGGCAGACTTCCTAACCAAAGGAGAGTGTATCGGATCTCTGTATAATAAGCCGTTATAGACCCCAGTAACGGGAGGGACATTTATGCTCAAATACTCACCATGTTGGGTTGAACTTGACTCTGTTTCTTTCAATCGCGCATTGCATAAGCTCCTCTGTCTCATGTTATATAAAGGAATATGAAGGGAGTCTTCACTCGCAAAATCTCAAAGAAATACATTTATATCTAGGGACCATTCATCTGTGTGAAATGCTGGGTAACAGGAGAGAACTTTGAAATGGGTTAAGCAAAATATGGAGATAAAGAGTTGATAAACAAATATAAGACAAGGACGGGTACCAATATTTGTTTTGCTTCGGTAATGCTGTCCAGTACTGTATGACTGCGAAATATTTAATCCCTGATGCCATGACAATTTCCGTAAGCATGTTTTAAAAACATATACGTGTTGCAGAACTTGCCATTTTTTGCCTACTGAGCAAGATTTACAAAAGAGCTGTAAAATTTCTATGACTTGGGCAGTTTTGAAAACCCGATTTTAAGGTCAAGGAATGTTTTGCCTTGTTCATGAACATAGTCAAAGGCAATTCTAAGCAATGTTTAATATTGGTATCCAAGGAATTAGGTCTGGAATCACAATTTCAAAAAATGTGACATTTAAAAAAAAAAAATGGCTCATATATAAAACTCCAGATGTCTTGTAATTAAATTCCTGCCTGTGGTTGAATGATGCATCTAGTGTGATACGTACATTTTGTCAGCTTTACTTCTCTTTTCATATTGAATTAATATGAGTAATATATAATTTAAAAAATATTTTTTTAAAGGTATACATGCGTGTGTTTTTACGGCCCTGCACAGCCAAGAAAAATTTCCCTCTGAGATAATAAAGTAGATTCTATTATCTTATCTTATCTTATGTTTTACGTACACACTGTCCAGAAATTTTAAAATATGATTTCTTTCTGAAAGTTTAAGCAATTTCTTTAAGAAAATGGAAAATGCGCAGCATAAAAAAATAAATAATTATTATCATGATGCTGATGCTGATATTGATAATAATAATAAAAAAGAAAATAATGATAATATTATAAAATAATAATAATAATATTATTATTATTATTATTATTATTTT
>NW_004797419.1:33263-34147 GCF_000002075.1 Aplysia californica
CAACAACAACAACACCAGAACCTACAACAACAACAACAACAACAACAACACCAGAACCTACAACAACAACAACAACACCAGAACCTACAACAACAACAACAACAACAACAACACCAGAACCTACAACAACAACAACAACAACAACACCAGAACCAACAACAACACCAGAACCAACAACAACCGCTATTGAACCCACAACAACAAGAACAACAACAACAAAAACTGAACAAAAAATAACAACGCAAACTGAACAAACAACAACTACATCCGAACCCACGACAGCAACCACCGAAACTTCAACAACAACACCTGGATCACAAATATCAATGACAACTGAACGAACAACAACAACAACAACAACAGCACTTAAATCTCCAACAACAAAAACAGCATCTAAACCACCACCAACAACAACCACAACAACAGCACCTAAACCTACAACAACAACAACAACTCTGTCAAAGACAACCGCGCCAGCCACAACAATAACACAATCAACATCTAAACCCAAAACACCCGAATCACCCCAACCAACAACCCCAGAACTTATAACAACAACAACAACAACAACAACAACAGCACCACCAGAACCAACAACAACAACAACAACAACAACAACAACAACAACAGCACCAAAACCATCTCCATCGACCACACCTTCATCAAGTAAGGCGAGTACAGGAACAACTCCGGCCACTCTATTTTCCTGTGATGGATCTGAACTCAATTTGCGCACCCTCTGTAGTCTGGAGGTGTACCCTCTACCATCTCAGCCAGGATCTCCCTGGAAGATTGCAGACCCTGGTTCGACACCACCTTTTGGAGGTAATATACTACTACTACTACTACTACTACTACTACTACTACTACTACTACTACTACTA
>NW_004797419.1:34795-36486 GCF_000002075.1 Aplysia californica
AATTTATACTATTACCCCAGCAGACCCGAGAGCATTCGGAAAAATCTCAACTTCCTGGGAAGCATACAGTGCAAGTGGCCATTTATAGGCGCTAAAACATTAACATATTGACAAGACCTGCCGCTGTCTAAACAAACCTTAAATCAACACTAGTCTTGTTGTTTTTGGTTGTTGTTTTTTAATGTGTCTCCATCCCCTTGTAGTCCCGCCTCTTAAATAACCTAATAGCGTTGATAGAGGCGTTAAACCCTTACCATTTCACAATTTCACCCGCGTCGTCGTGGTGTGATTGAGAAGGTAGGGTGTAGTTCGTATCTGAAAAAAAGGCGTTGTTTTAAAAAGACATTGTTGGTGGTGCGAACATTCGTCATATTGCCTGTATTATATTTGGGATCATAGGTTCAATTTAAATCTAGAGCAACAACGAGTCACTCCCAAGCATTCATCTTTCCAATAAATGTTGCGACGACTTCGTCATCGAATTTACGGAGCTTTACATAGTGTTCTCCATATAAATTTGTTCTTAAGCGATTGCGGGAAAAATTTCAACGGACGGATATAAACGTTCGTTATGATAAGAACGAACACATTAAAACGCTCTTCACAACTAGATTCTAAATGAAAAGATCACTGATGCCAATTTCTTTCGACCATCTATCATTTCCCCTCTTTCACCCTGGTATTGGGTAAAGACAGCCAAGAAGAGCTCTCCGCCTGTCTCTGCTTGGTAAAATCTTCTCCACCTTCAGCCTCCCGTGTCCCAAATGCTTGCAATCTGCCTCTCGATTTTGCTCTCAGGTGGATGTCGGCCTTCCTCTCTTTCTATTCCCCTAAAAGATCCATTTGTCTTGTTAGGTGGTCTGTCTTCCTTAGAGTGTATCCAATCCATTATTACCTTTTTTAAAATCTCGTGTTCAATAGTTGTTATTTTGGTTCGCATTAATAATGTCAAATTTCTGATGACGTCCGGTGAGTGGATTGTCATGATCTTCCTGAGACAACCATTGATGTTGGAATTCGTTTACGAAGCATTGCAGCTGTCAACCTTTATTGATCTCTGTCAACAGGTAACGGGTACTTGTACTACGACGGAGAATCGGACGAGGCGGTGTCGTCTGCTTCCATCGCCATCCCAGTCGCCATGGCCCAGCACTCGGGAAGAGCATGCCTGTCTTTCGAGTGAGTACAAGCTCACCTCCGTCAGTCCAGAGAAAATAATGTACTACACACGACTTGTCTTACCGACTCGATCGCCTCAAAAACAAACATGTTTGTTTTCAGTTTCAGGCGATCGAGTCGGGCGATTGGCCCGATCCAGCTGTAGTGGGCACCCCGTATTAGAGGATTTATAAATGCCCATACCCAGTCCGAATTGAAGCCAAATTTGACAGACCTTGCCCTAGAATCACATGTGATGAATGTTGGTTTCCATTGAGGCATTGCCCCTTTGGATATGCCGACAGGGAAATAACTCTTGCAAATTACATATCCCGAGTTGGAAAGCTAGCATTGTGGTTTATTCTGCATTCGATTATTAATTTCAGTAGTGACAATAATACAGTAAAACAGTTAAAATGATGGAGATGATTATAATTAAAGTAGTAATAAAAATTATATTAATAATACCAACGACAATAAATGATGATGATGATGATGATGATGATGATGATGATGATGATGATGATGATGAT
>NW_004797419.1:37127-38648 GCF_000002075.1 Aplysia californica
ACAGACAGACAGACAGACAGACAGACAGACAGACAGACAGACAGACAGACAGACATGTATACCTGTATATTATTATAGTTTCAACAGGGCACACGATGGTTTGATAGAGAAGTGATTCAAATGTTTTATCTTCATGGTCGCAGGTAATCAATCTGTCTGGAAAGCGAAATAATAGGCCTACTGTTAAAATACGAAATATAAAATACAAAATAACAGTATTTAGTCAGTTAAAGATGCGGGAAAAGAGTTCCTATTCGACCATCCACAGCTTCAAAGGTCAAAAGACTTGAGTCCGCTTGTTTGATTTCACAGATACAACATAAAAGGAAGCGCCACACTTGAAGTTGTGCTCAACACAACCACGTCCAGCGTCTCTGTCTTTCCATGGAACTCTACTGAAGAAACACACGGGGAATGGGTCTCTCAGCGAATACCCATTTCTCAACAGACAGACGCACAGTTCAAGGTTCAAACAAACCTCGTTATCCTTCTTTTGTGGTTTTTTGTTTGTTTTTGCTTTATTTTGAGTTTTTTTCGGGGGGAGGGCATTTTATACCCGTTTTAGCTTTCCTGGGCACTGAGTCCATGCCAATTCTCCTCTCTATTACCGTCGTCGATTACGTTGTCTTTTATTTCTCTGATTACTCGAAGCGTCATTTGAATTGTGATTGCTGAGGTGTCGATAAGGCCAAGAAGGATGATGGGTAGAGAGTGGAGGAGGAAGGGGAGGAAGAAGAGGAGGAAGAAGGGGAGGAGGAGGAGGAGATGATGATGATGATGATGATGATGATGATGATGATGATGATGATGATGATGATGATGATGATGATTTAGAACGCCGATGATGATTCCTAAAAGTATTTCCTAGAACGTATGTTCCGTGGGTCGCCAACAGCGGCGCAACATCTGAACTTCTTCCAATGGAATTGTGTTTTTGGGTTGTTGTTTTTTAGTAAGCTTTTACGGCGCTCGCAACTACACAACGTCATATGAGCGACAGGGGGTGGATGTTAACAGAGAAGTCCAAACGGGGAATCAAACTTGCTCTGCTCACCTTTCTAGCCTCAACAGCACAAAGTCTGCTTCGACCATCAAGGCACCCCGGAAATAGCAGTTCGCAAGAGAGTGACAACCATACAAAAGAAGTAGAGGAAAAATGACGACAGTAAGGATTAGGAAAGAAAAAGCAGTAGTACTCCCTATGTTGTTTCGGCACAGTATGAGCATGACATTGGTAAATCAGCCCATTTACAATTCTACTGTGCATAAGAACATGTTAATATCCTTCCTTTGGGAATGGTCTAAAGACAACTTCAGTCAGTAGCACTGGCCTTGTTGGGGGTGGGGGGTGGGGGGAAACTAAAGTTGTTCCCGCATCCGATCCGGACATTTAGCTTGCCTTATTAGTGAGGCAACTTCCTTGGCCTTCGGCACATTGTGGTAGGGTGGCCAGTTCCTTTCCTCACCGCCTTTACTTCCCTAACTCGAAGTCAGGTACCCATTACTGCTGGATGGGCAGGA
>NW_004797419.1:38778-39800 GCF_000002075.1 Aplysia californica
GGGGTACTGAAATGTTAATTCCGATAAATCAAATTTATTATCTAACTTCTAAGATTAAGACGTTCGTTCCCATTTCAGTTGTCCCAACAATTTTCCAATATTTCTTTATCTTTTTCCCCAGCCACAATTCAAAATTCTCAAAGGCCAAAGCCCCGGCTACGTTGGCATAAAGCAGATCACCGTGGTGGCCTCAGAATGTCCTCGTGCTGGCCCGACCACGCCCCACAGGCAGGAGGAGGAGGAAGGGGTCCTCAGCGACAGAGTCAAGACTATCATTATAGTGGTCGGCTCCCTTGTGGGCGTGTCTCTGTTGCTGATGATCATGCTGGTCATCAGGAAAGCATCTCATAAAAAGATGAAATCTGGTTACATCACGGATGAAGTGGCACACACATCCGTGAATATCTCTACAGATAACTTCCAGATGTACTCTGTCACAAACAAATGATTGTGAGATAGATCTACGGTTGGATTTGTTCAATTAAGTAAGCAAGAAAACTCGTCCAAGACAATTACTGTACAAACCCCAACTTCCCACTCGCCCTCCCCCATACCCCCCCCCTTTTATGTGCTTTTTTTCTATATCATAATGACACTGCCCACTACGCCACCTGTCTAAGACAACTGATTTTCTACTCGACAATTGATGGCCGTCTAAGACAGTTTAGACGGTATTTTGAGGGGTAGATCTATAGATAAAAAGACGAAATCAGGGAACTCGGTATGACGATAAGTACAAACAGCTGCAGACTTTTTCTGGCAACAGCCAGCAGTCTTATCCCAAGGGCATTATGGGAATTTGTCCCATGAAAGAGGGGAAATGGTTGGGGGTAGCTTACGACCTAAAAAGAGAAAGTAACGTGCCTGTGATGTTGTGGCCTCCTTTAAGGTAGTAGATTTTTTAGAAGATGGGTCGAGAAGAGTTTTCACTGATTTGACAAAAATAATATATGAATGAAACAATTGGAAGATCGCCTCTGCAATGTGAGTGCGCGCGTTTGTGCTTATGGGGAGAGAGAGAG
>NW_004797419.1:40196-42766 GCF_000002075.1 Aplysia californica
GGGTAGCAACTGCTTATCATAATAAACACGAACAAATTCTTAAAGTAATTTACAAGTGACCAAAAAGGAATACAACATCAAATTGCTGATGTCGCTTTTATGTCACACCCCCCCCCCCTTATTAAATTAACGTTCAGTTTTGGCTCGTTCAGTTTTGGCTCGTTGATTCCTCATCCAAAGATTTTCGATGTTATATAATTATGTAAGGAGGACATGTTCTTTGTGATTGGTATCAAACTGGATATGGAGGAAGTTATCCTTCTGGGTGATTGTTCTGTTGACATCCCATGGGAAATATATTTTGTTTGAAGAATAAAGACAGCTTTTTTCTCCTGTGGGTTGACTGAAATCATTTCATACCTGTTTTTTTAAAATACTGCCTTTATATAAGGGAGTTGACTGAAATCGTTTTATACTTGCTTTGTTATACTACCTTTATATAAGGGGGTTGACTGAACTAATTTCATACCTGTTTTGTTATTTTTAAAAAGTTGTTCCCACATCCGATCCGGACATTGGGGATTGTCTTGTTAGTGAGACAACTTCCTGGGCTTTCGGCATGTTGTGGTAGGGTGGCCAGTTTCTTTCCACTCCGCCTTTACTTCCCCAACTCAAAGTCAGGTACCCTTTGCTGCTGGGAGGGCAGGAGGGGGCGAAAAAATCCGTTTCCGAACTAAGGCTCGAACCACGACTTTCCGCTTCGGAGACGAGCGCACTAACCGCTTCGCCTCCGCAACCTCTGTTTTGTTTTACTACCTTTATATAAGGGGGTTGACTGAAATAATTTCATACCTGTATTGTTATACTACATTTGCCTAAGGAAGTAGTCATATCGACGCTCAGCTTCTAGTGTTCCGTCATGCAGAACGTCCCCATGGACATTTGGGTCACGACTTGGTGGAATCAGGCTCTCGTCAATCTTTGGGCATGTAGAGTTATTGGTATCATCTTAAAGCCTGTTCTCTTGTCTTTATTTGGATGGGGGAAAAATCCATTTATCTTGAATACAAGTCGAGATACTTTCGAATGAAGGAGGTGGGGGTCACTTGGTTTCAGGGGTAAAATTAGTGAGAAAATGACTGCCAAAAGTTAGTTATTTCCTTAGCTTAAGAGTCTGTGGTAACTGAAAATTTACATTTTTTGTGTGTTTGATCAATGTTTTTCAGTAAAATCCACTCAGAAATGAGTTCTTTAATGGGCATGAAAGGTGTTGAGCTAAAAAACAAAAATTCACAAACCAGCGGAAAAATGCCACTTTCTTCACTTTGATTATTTTGACGAGGGCCTGCTTCCACCACGCTGCCTCACATTTTAAAAAATTAACGTTAAGAGGTTGGCAGCTTCAACCCTGCCTGTCAGAGCCGACCCTGGCCGTGTGGGATAGATCTATAGCACCCAGCAAGACAGACGGAGATACCTAATAAAACTTTTCAGTACTAAGAAATTGAACTCACGCCTACTGTGTGAAAGGGCAATCAGTCTTACCATTACACCATTACACGTCACTGGTCCTATTAAGGTGGTATTTTCACCTCTGTTTCGAAAGACGCTTAACAAAAAAAAGAAGCAAAAAAACAACAAAAAACAACCGACAACAGCAGCAACAAAAAAGGGGAAAATGCGAGAAACGAGTAAGGCACTGTCATTTAAATGTTGAAAAAAAAGTCATCCAGGTGCAGTCGCTCTTCAGCCTCTTTTGAAAAGCTGCCAAGCCCAGAGCTCAAAGTTCAGGGTCAGCTTGGGGGTCATAGTGGGATCGTAAAGTAATGTCTTTCAGGAACAAGTAAGATACGGCCGTCCAGAAATTAAGGTGAAAATGGCAATACAATTATTTGAAAAGTTCAAATTTAATCACAATGAAATTTCCACTACACAGTGCTCACACTATGCCCCTACTCCTGAGTGTAATTCTGTGAAAATCGGTGAATTTTTGCCATATTTCTTCAATCGCCACTCACGAGCACGTTCAGGGGCGGTATGGCGAGAGAGGAAGTAAAATAACTCTGCACAATTACTGGTGAAAAGCACCACACATCCCAAAACTTCAACACCATCCTTGAACGTGTTCATGACAGGCGGTAGAAGAAAGACGACGACTTTCTGTCCCCGAGGTTTTATGCACCCCGCATAATTTAGCAAAATGTGATTAATATTTTTTTCATAATTTCTGATTATTTTCCTTTGCCATTCTTTGTTAAAATTAACAGAATCGCATAATTTCACATTTTTGGGCTCAGTTTGCGTAATTTCCGAATTTTTCTTGCATAAAACGACGGGGACAGGACTATCACTGAAAACTGGTCAAAGTCAGAGGTAAGTCAGAAACAAAAGTTGGTAAAGGAAGACGTTGGACCTTCCAGATGTGCCCTCTAACTACCTGCAAGTAGAAACAAGGAGAGCGGACACTAGTGATGGGCCGATACCACAATTTAGGTATCGATGTCGATACCTAGCAATGATAGTACATAACAAGATGGGCCACTTCTCTCTTTGAGCCAATTAAAAAAGTGTCCTCAAAATTTGGTGGCGCCCTCTTCACAAAAGCGCACTCTTTGCGAACAGAGTTACCC
>NW_004797419.1:44331-45695 GCF_000002075.1 Aplysia californica
ATCAACGTACAAAAAGTACTCGACAGAGGACCGGGGAACAACGACTGTGCTAAGCGAATACATTGTCTTGGTGGTGTTGGTCATGGTATTGATACTCAATGTCTGTGCAGTGTTTTTGCAGCTTACAGATTAAGGTAATAAGATGAATGAAAATTCGATTAAAAAATACGATGACGCGAAAGTAGCTCTTCTCCGGATTTTCGGAGGTCCAGTGTGCACGTTACGCACGTTAAAGATCCCTTGATGGTCTAATATCGGTAAGAGTAGGCTTCGGCCGCCACCAGGGCAAAATTCAAAATTTCGTACCAACTAAAAATGTTTAATGCGTCCCGCGCGCTCATAATATGGCCTTATGCAGTTGCGAGCGCCGTAAACACTTACATTTTTTTTAAAAATCACTAGTTAAAGACGAGAGAAAACCAAATTACTGCAAATAGAAAGGATTATGACCTAGTTCTAGTGACCTGGATTCGTTTGACGGTCAACCTTTATTCACATCACTGGATCTGCTGTCTCTTCCTCTAGACTTGACATACATCACCTGCGGCTGGCCACGCTTATGCTTTGTCAGGTTGTGAGGATATGAGCTTATACATGCTCTATATTCCATGTGCATGATTTGTGTAGTCATTACCCCGGTAGATCTTAATGATGGCATGGTATGGTATAGTGTAGTATAGTATGGCAACTTCATAACTGGAGAACGATGCCCAGGATACATCTTTGGAGAGGAATCCTGACCCGTTGGGGGGAATGCTTTGAACTGATGGATAGAAAACAAGAGAGTTTTTAAAAGACATCAGGTGAAATACCTGCAACGGATAAACAAATAAGCAGTCCGTCACTTTTGAGAGAAGTACAAGCTGCCATAAAGAAAATGAAACAGGAAAAAGCTACAAGGTCAGTTTCGGTCAATGATCTCCGCGAGATCAGCTCACTGTCGCTTACATTGAGGGATCGATTGTGTCGGTGGTTATTGGACTTTTCGTTGAGGGGGGGGGGGAGGGACAACGACGTTTTAAAACATCTAATAACCAATTTTAAAAGATAGCCTACAATGAATTTTAACACCTATAAACTGAGATTTATGAAACGCAGGAATGCTCTTTCACTCCTAGACGTCCATTGTTCGATTATAGGGCCTGGCAGTGAAGGGTTTCAATCATAGAGGAGCGGTATCAAGAAAGATGAGACATCAAAACGATGGCAGATTATTATAATCCCGCAAAAGAAAGTTTGTCATGAATGTGTTAAGAGCCTCCCTCCAACTTAGGTCATGAACCACTCGTACATTTTAATGTTGTAACCATTGCTATTGCTAATTTGAGGATTGCCTCGATTTAGGTAAATGACGCCCCCCCCCC
>NW_004797419.1:45795-49606 GCF_000002075.1 Aplysia californica
CCCCCCCCCCCCCCAAAAAAAAAAAAAAAAAAAAAAAAACGAAACAAAAACAACAACAAACAAAACAAAAAACAACAACACAAAACAACAACAACAAACAAACAAACAAACTTGGACGTCTTAGATGTTTGTTGGTTTGTTTTTGTTTGTTTATTTATTCGCTTGTTTGTTTGTTTATTTGTTTGTTTGTTTATTTGTTTGTTTGTTTGTCTGTTTGGTTGGTTCGTTGGTTTGGTTTGGATATCTTTTTTCTATGGACAAGGTTTGCTTTGTTATCATTAGGCTAATTCCGTCAAATGCCACAAAAAACAGTGGTTCCTCAAAGGGTAAAATCTTGATGTGGTAGATCAAAACTGGTGTCGTCTTTGTTTTCAATGGACCTTGGATTACTTATTTATAAGTTTCAAACTCAAGGCCATAGAAAAGGAAACTGGATTAAGATTTTCTTGGCCAGAGTAATCATCTTCCAGGAGACGATGTACCAATGTGTGTGCTGTAACATTTACAATACTTTCTTCGCCACGACACGCTGAAGACGTGAGTTCGATTGCTGGGAAGGAGTTTTTTAGAAAATAAAGTATCTCTGTCTGCAATATTAATTGTTGATGTTTTAGGAATCCCCCCCCCCCCCAAAAAAAAAACCCGATAAAAAAACCCAAAAAACAAAACAAAACCCAAAAACAAAAACAAACCCAGAACAAAACTTACACAATTTAGATAATCTAGGAGGCAGGCTGCTTTCTCCCTGCCTTTCAGGGCCATCCCGAGCTGAGAAGGACAAATGTCCATTAAACAGTCTGGTATAGATGTCCTTGATTTAAAAAACAAACAAACCAAAAAACAAACAAACAAAACAACAGTTCCCTATAAGGGAATCGAACTTACGTCTTCTGCTTACAACGGTGTAACCAATATACCACAGACGCCAGTCACTACCTCAGAATTACAAAGTTCTATCTGCATTTTTGGCCGTTTTAAGTTACAAAGACCATGAGATCTGAAACCAAATTCTCTCTCTGCTCTGTGAAAATCGTAAGATTATTGTGAGTCGTTATCAACATATTAAAAATTGCATTCGAAAAAGCTTTATTTGCTATGTAACTCACAATTATTGACGTCAAATTTCTCAAAACTAGGTACTGAGCAGATAGAACTTTGTAAATCAAAGGTAGCTCAGTGTCCCCGCCTGTGTGCTGTGCCGTGGTATCCCTCTCAGCATAAGTTGGCACCAATGCCTTCTGTAAAACCCACGTTTACTGATGAGAGCTCTGCTTATGGACTGATCAGTTTATGAAGAAGGCTATGGTTGGCACAGACAGGAAAGTCGATACAGCCCTCCTCCTGGATGATCCAAATTGTTGTGATAGAGGCGTAAAACATATCTACAATATAGCTGTGCATTGGAAGAGAGATAACAAAGTGGAAATGTTTGTGACGTCCTTCAATGTAACACGGGAGGTTAATTGAGAAACTGACTGAACGCGCCTTCTTCTTCTTTTTCTTCTTCTTCTTCTTCTTCTTCTTCTTCTTCTTCTTCTTCTTCTTCTTCTTCATGTCAGATCCAAAACCGACGTTGGCATTCACGGTTCAGCACTCGCTCTCTGTTCGAATGCTTCAAGAAATAAAACAAACTGACAAACAAACAAACAAAGAAATAAACAAAAAGCAAACAACAAAAGAACCTCCCCCCCAAAAAAAACCCACACAAAAAAACCCCAAAACCAACTATGATGTCCCAATGTCTTCCTGTCATCGTCTTTTCAAGGGTAAATAAGTTATTCAAAACCTCGTTTTCCATCTTCTTTGCCAGTGTGAGAACTGCCATTACAAAAGCTTGAATGCCGAATGCAGCTAGATGTAGTGTTATGACGTGGGAACTTTATCACATTGCTTTTGTGGATTCAAACTCGGCTGGACTTACTCATGCAGTAACGTCAGTTTACGTGGGACAAGTCTATGGTTTCATGTCTCTCCGTACAAAACTATTAATTTTTGGCCCATTCCACGCCAGACGGTCCTCTGGGGCCAAATTCCTGAACTGGTTTTTCTTGTACTTGATATATTATTGTTCTTCTAGAGTCACAGTCTTCTGAGGTGTAATCGTTTAGTTCTTCGTCGTTGTTCTCAAAAGATTCGAGTTCAATTCCCGAGTGGGGAGGCTCTTAATTAAGAGACTGAGAGGAATACAACGTCCTTTCAGGCAAAGTAAAAAACAGCCAGCCTCCTATAATATGGACTGAACTGTATCAATGGGGCTATGAAACTAACAGTCTTCTCCCAGTATTAGATCAAACTGTTGCAGTACTGACATGGATAATCACTGTGTTATTTTTCATTCATAAACAACTTTCGCCTTTAAAAGGAAAGCACAAGGATTATAACAGCTTTTCCCCATTCAGTATAAAATCTAGCCCATTTTTATATGGTTTACTTCTTTTTGTTTATTTGTTTGTTTTATCGCGAAAGTAATGATTTCTTTTTTTCATGATAGTTTATCTGAGAGGGAATAGATTCTTTGGTTATCCTTTTAAAGACTTCTAGTGGAATAGTTCTTTCGTCTGTTTATGTCATGCCCTCCCGAAATAGCAGTCAATGTGAACGATGCGCCGTATAGCTTACGCTGTTTGTAACAATGTGCGGAATATCTCACGCTGTATGTAACAATGTGCAGTATAGCCTAGGTCACGCTGTATGTAATGATACGCCGTTCTATTCAATTCACGCTGTATGTAACGGTGTGACACATAGATTACGTTGTATGTAACTATACACAGTATAGGTCACGTTGTATGTAACAATGTGTCGTATAGGTCACGCTGTATGTAACAATGTGTCGTACAAGTCACGCTGTAACAGTGCACCGTATAGAAGACACTGTGTGCAACCAGAGAGTTGACAGTAACACTGTAAAACTCTCTGGTGTAACGATGCACCGTATAGGTCACGTTGAAACGGTAATGTCCGTGCAAGACTTTTCCCTCAATTTTCCAATCATAACAAGTCAGCTTTCATAGCGTATTCGGCTCTCTGTGTCAATTAAAATTATTCTGAGGTTTCTTTTCTTGGTCACATTTCATTCAGTCAGGTCTAAGAAAAAAAGGACAAGTACACGTATTTTTACGTCCTTGTCGACAAAATCTAGACCATATTCGGGATCGAGCTTTACTTAGAGAACTTAAACAGGTGGGTGACTGGGAAAGACCAGGATAATATAGCCCATTTTTAAGAGCAACCATGAAGAGAAATTAATGATTAGCGAACCATGACCGTTGATGTCTGTTTCAGAGGTGGCACTTGACAAAGAGAAGGGGTGCGTCGGAATTATTTATGAAGTTTAAAAAACAAAGAAGCTTAGGAGTTGATATTGATTCCTGGAGTTTTATGTCTTGTAAAAATACAATAACGCATGTGGCTCAGAAATCAAAACCGTAGTGAAAGTTTTCAAGAGAACATCGCACCATTCCGCGTGGAATTGCCCTTTCCCATTTCCTACGTGTTGCGCAAAACTCACTTCTATTTTTATTTAAAACCTGTTGAGTGTTAGCATGCTTGGATGGGCAGCGGATGTTCTCTCTAGGCACAATTATGGTTTAGCTCAAGGGGCTAGGGCTGTTGGCAAACCAGTTGATGAATCATGACAACGCCTGGCTCCATGAGTCTCCGCCTAAATTTTAATATCTCTCTGCTTACTTCTTCTCGCCGTTTTTCGACCTACTTTCCCGTCTTCGTACTTATGTCTTTCTCTACCTGACCCCAAGCTTCTTCTTCTTCTTCTTCTTCTTCTTCTTCTTCTTCTTCTTCTTCTTCTTCT
>NW_004797419.1:51853-62304 GCF_000002075.1 Aplysia californica
TGTGTGTGTGTTTGTGTGTGTGTGTGTGTGTGTGTTTGTTTTTGTTTGTGTATGTGTGTGCGTCTGTGCGTGACTATATTAAAATGTGTTCTTGTGTTACGTGTGTGATTATATAAAAGCGTATATATGTTCGCGTGCGTATGTGTGTAGGCGTGTGCGTGCGTGCATTAGTGTGTAAAGGAGAGAAGGTATTCTCTCTTCAAGTTTGAATCAGCCAATCCTTTTCCAATAGCCTAGTCATAGAACTCGTCACTGTCTTGGAGCTGAAAAACCAGCCCAGTCCACTGTCGCCATTTGACGTGGCCCGTTCCGCGACAGTGAACTCAGCTCGCGCAGCTGCGCAGGTGGTTTGAAAGGTCAAGGTAGGCCTATAAATGATGGGCGCGCATCTATTTTCGCGCACTTTTACATCTCAGCTCGACACGTAAAGTCGCATTGAGATTAAAATTAGCAACTCGCTTCTCGCCTTTTTCCGTACCTCTACAATATTTCAAACGTTCCAACATGGTGAGTACATCACAAAAGACATATTTTCTTTTCAATCTTTGGCTATAAGCCTTACTAAGTTTGTTCGTAGAGAAAGAAAGTCCCGCCTCTCACCTACCGCTAGTAGCTTCTCTTGTCTCTTTCGCTGTCGCCATTTTCCCCCTTTAGATTCTAAGTGGATGTCGGAAAACGGGCGACTTAGATCTGACAAGGCAGACGTTATTTCAAGTAAAATCTCAGTGAAAGCTTTGCCAGGCAATGCATCCTGTGAAAATGCCATTGAAACATAGTGAAGATAGTCATAAATGTGAATGATCTAATCTAGATCTAGATCTAGAAGTAAAAGTATAGTCTGCTAGAATAGAAAATAGGGTATTTTTTAAACTTTCCCTCCCGTCTCACACTCACTCAGCTACCAGATGCCTATTTTCTACTAAATATTGATGCGCTGAACACGAATATCAACATCATTTCCGTCGCAAATTAATAGTTTTTGAAATATTTGATTGTTTTTAACCGAGATAGACATGCTTTGGACCAATGGGGGGGTTCCAGGGGGGCTTGCCCCACTGGGGTAAAAGAAAATCTGGGGGGTTACAGGGGGGCATGCCCCCCTGTTTTTACCCATAATTTGATATTTTACAGTTAGATTTGAAATTGTCTTGAAAATAATTGATTTGCGACAGTTTTAGCACTGTTTTATGTGTGATCTGCAGCAAACAGTACAGCAGTTTGACCCCTGAAACAGTGCATCTGTGTGCGGGAGTGAAAGTAAAAATTTACCGAAAATAGAATGAGGACCACGGAGGAACGAGGAACGCGGTAGTCTTGTCAAGAGTCTTGTCGCTCATTCATTGTACTTTGTCTGTCAGTTGACAGTTGATGCCACAGCTACATCTTCCCCCAACCCACGCCCCACAGTAGCCTAATAGTCTTCTCCCCAAGGCCCCCCCCCTAGATCTAGATCTAGACCTAGATCTAGATCTAGATCTAGATCTATCTTCCAGATTATTTTATGCATTTTTAAAGAATTTCGGTCATGTTGCTGTTGGTTGGAGTTGGGTTCAGTTGTTTGGCTAACCCTACTCCAACCTTAACCCTGTGCTTAGGCTAACTTATTAAATACGACAAAAATGTATAAAAACATGTGTCATGTCATGTAGCCTTCATGTATGAAGTATGCAGGTGGAAGACTTCCCAGAGGTCAACAGTCAACATGGAGGTCATTTTCATTTGAAAATTTGATCAACAGACTTTTACTTTTACTGTGTGCATCAATTTATTTTTATAGTGAAGGCAAAGGTATATATAACGAACGTGAGTGCAATTGCATTATTTTATCCTCCACAGCGTGAGTGTATCTCTATCCATGTCGGACAAGCTGGTGTCCAGATGGGCAATGCCTGTTGGGAACTGTATTGCCTGGAACACGGCATTCAGGTAAATGATTGTAAATTAAAACATCAGCTTAGCACAGATAAAGGAAGAAATTATTGCAATTGATGGTTCCTACTGTGATATAATTATTAATATTATTGCGCTTAGGGATCATTTTGAAAATGTTTCTCTTTTAAATTGATTCTGTTACCTGTCAAAGGGCATGAAATTAGTTTCTAACTTTTTAAGCCATTTTGGAAATGGTACAGTGTATGTTTGACCTGTTTTAATCAAAACTGAGGTTATTTTGAACTGAAAAGGATACATTTAATTTATTAAAATATCCATTAATTACCATTAATAAAACTTAATTAATGATGTTATTCATTCCTTCCTGGAATCTAATCGAATGTGCTAAGCAATGATTGCCATTCACTGTCAAAGCATGAGATTGTTTATAATTTTTAGTTTCCATTTCTTCAGTGGCGGTGGGTGGACCAAGATTTGGGTGGGGCTTAGGTTTCTTCCACTTCTTTATCACCAAAAAGCAAGCAATAAGAATAAGAACAAAACAGTGATGATTTTGCTATACTCACTGCCAGCCACTGCATTTTGAGCACCATTCAAACGAGAAGAGTCACCTTTGTCTTCCATCTCTTTGTTCTTAGTTAAAGTTAAGCTCTTCTGAATGGTGGTGACGAAGCCGTTTCACCTCCAAATTTCTCTAATTAGTTTTTATCTGAAGAAAAAGTTGCCTCAAAAGTGGTTTGATGTAATTAATAACTTAAATCTCAGCGGCACAAACACACAGGACTCCAAACACATACCGTCTATGAGGTGGATAGGGTCGTGTTGTTGCGGAAAATAGAACGCGTCTGACAAAGGCCCTATGGGCGCATAGGTATCTGTGTCACTACTGTCACTGGGGGAAAGTGTGTCGTAAACTTTCACCCCATTGTCAGGGCTGGGAGAGCGTGAGCCTTCTGTGCAGTGTAATTTTGTAAGTGTTCTACCTTTTAACGAGAAGAGTTTCATTAAAGACGGGCGCGGGAACCGGCTTATTCTTTCTGAGCCCTAACGACATTTGATTGGCTGTTAGGTTACTCTAGTTGTAAGTGGTGACAACAATGATTGGATAAACGGGCAAGCCGCCAAGCTGATAACTGTTTTCATTGCGTGCGATCATGACGGTTTCAACTGCTTATTTCGTTATTTAAGAAACTTTCATTAACTAAGGGATAGGGTTGGGGCGGGGGTGAGGGGCTCAAGCCCGTAAGCCCTTCACTACCCACCGCCACTGCATTTCTTAATCATAGGGTGTAATGATAATGACAGCCTTTTTGTCTTGTAAAACATGACATGTTATAATTATAATAATAGATTTCATTTTTAAAGCGCTCTATCCCATACTCGTATAAGCTCTGAGTGCTTTGTACACTTCTATCTCATGATTATTCACACAAGAGAAAATTTTTCACAGAAACAAGAAAAGCCAATTCAACCACATGAAGAACTTTCACAACCGTACAATGTACGAAAAGACAGCAGTCAAAAACAAATATCAGCACTTACTGACACACTATAACTAAGAATTATGTTAGATTAATAAGCACCTAAAAAGAATGACTAAAATGCAAATTTTAACTTAGTTTCAAGATCTCAGTCTAACTCAAACAAAATAAAAAGTAATCTTAAAAATGCGTTTTTATTTTACAAATGGATTGCCCATAAAATTTCTCTTAACTGTGACTTTGCAGGTCGATGTGCTTTCTTGCACTTGGCCCTCTCCCCCCCCCCCCCCAAATAAAATGAATTGTCAGTGATGCTGTGAAACATTCTCAAACAATTCATCCTCTCACCACAGCCTGATGGCCAGATGCCCTCAGACAAGACAGTTGGAGGAGGTGATGACTCCTTCAACACCTTTTTCAGTGAGACTGGAGCAGGCAAGCACGTGCCGAGAGCAGTGTTTGTTGACCTTGAACCAACAGTTGTGGGTATGTGTATAAAAAATTAGAATTGCTCTGGTGTGGTTTGCTTCTTCTTTCCTATCAAACATCTATCGTCCTTATCTCCCCTCCTTTTTTATGTTTGTTACTCTCTTGTAACACCTCTAATCCTCTGGCGCTCCAATGACCTTATGAAGTTGCGAGCGTCGTAAAACCTCTACTAAAACAAACAAACACTTAGGTCTCTTGCCGATACCAGCGTTTGTGATGTTACAATTAAGATTTTCGCTGTTGCAGGCATTGAGTTCGGTACCTGAGTGGGGATGGTTTGTTTAATGAGGTATTTCTGTGCGTCTGCTGGGATGTTTATCTCTTTCTGGCACGGTTGAAGCAGCGAGACTCCTAATTATGTTTAGGGGGATGGTAAACACATTTATATATTTTTTTTTCTCTCTCAAGCAAAACAAGACCAGTAAAATCTTTGATATACATATGTATTCCCCGCAGACTTTTTGTTTATGAACATAGTTATGGTAATTGGTGGTGAAATGATCAAAACTGAGCTCATAGCGCGGTAAAACACCTACTAAATCAAGCAAGCACAATTGATTAAGATAAGATTTGAAGGTACCTTACCAAGAGGGCAGAGTCGCACATTTCCAATTAACCCGGAACTGGAAGTGGAAAAGAATCGTTATGTCCATGATTTTTATCAAATAAGGAAGACAATCTGGCAGTAAAGATATACTTGCTGATTTGAAGTGTTGATACCAGTGTTTGTTTGGTGAAGAGGTTAAAAAGCTCTTTGTTGTAAGATATGGAAGATGGGAGTTACATTCCCTAAAAAGGAAGTTAAAAAAAAAAATCAAGTATCTTCTCTGTCTCTTAGAATGTCATATCCTCTCATCCAGCCCTCCACCTAAATGATTGAAATATGCTGGTGAGGGGAGTAAAATGGTTATTGTAACTGTTGATATATTCTGAATTTTCTTTTTAATCATCCCTTCAGATGAGGTTCGTACTGGCACATATCGTCAGCTGTTCCACCCAGAGCAACTGATTACAGGCAAAGAAGATGCTGCCAACAATTATGCCCGTGGTCACTACACTGTGGGCAAGGAGCTAATTGACATGGTGCTGGATCGCATCCGCAAACTTGCCGACCAGTGCACAGGCCTCCAGGGCTTCCTCATTTTCCACAGGTACTGTATGGAGAAGTTCATTGTTGTGTGACATAAGTCCCAATTCCCAATTTTTAAAAACTGTTAGGCACATTCTGGAAGAGTTGATTTTACTGATGCGTATGTCAATAAATATTTTGAATTTTCAGAGATCATGTAAGAACGGTTTTTGATGTTGCTGAACCTTGATTTGTATCAAGGAAATTGATTTGGTTTGAAAAATATATAATTTCAACATGTATATTTTGCTATACAATTGTGAATAAGAGTAAAAAAACCCAATGCTTTCTATATATTTACTGAAAATTTTATAAATATTTGTCTTTGTAAATCAGTAGACTAGTGATTGATAAAAGATCAGTTTTTGGCACTTACAAGACCAAATTGTGTTGATATTGCCATAAAACAGACTCTATCACAATCACAGGTAATGCTTTGGTTATTTTTTTGTGGTTTAAGTAAGTTTGACCTAATTTTGTCCATAGTTTCATAAAACATAAGACTCGATCAATAAAGCTTTGAGTCTGTCAGCTTCTAATTTATTTTTGTTTTGACATGGATCATGCAATAGAGCCATGGGATGGAAATTTTCTGCTCACACTGGTGGCCTTTCGGAGCCCCCCCATTGAAGAACTGTTAGACATTCCATCGAATTTGAATAAAATTTAAGATTTTTGTCTTGAATTAAATTTTCATCAGTCATGCGCTACATTTGATAAATGATGTGGAAATACACATTTTTAGGTGTGTTTATTTACTACATGTTTATTTTTTACTTTTGGTTTGTAAAATTGTCTTAATCTACTGAGGTTCTGGAAACTCAAATCCCCCATTCTAATTTTTAGGGAGAATTTGGAGGAAAATTCCTAGTTTTGGTGAGTGGTTGGGTGGTTAGCAGGTCTGCTCTCTCATCTCAAAGGCTATTCTTATTGCTGGTCGCAGGTGGTTGGAGGGTGCTCCTGGTTGGTCCTACTCCTACTTTTTTATTTTTATCCCTCTGTCTTGCTTTTTTTCTGCACGAATCGACTGTTATTGTGCGGGGTTTGTTTTTTTCGTTACTCAAATTCAGACCAGGCTACTCTCATCACTGGTCCCTTGTGTGAATACCTGATTTCTGGATTTATTCTGAAAATTGTCTCAGTGATTACCAGCTAGGGGCTTGAGAAAAGCCTCCAAGTTTACATCCATGATCATGATAATTATTGCTGGAAGCAGATTTTGCATTGTTTTTATGGTTCTTCTTCCAGTTTTGGCGGTGGCACTGGGTCGGGCTTCACTTCCCTTCTCATGGAGAGGCTCTCTGTGGATTATGGCAAGAAGTCCAAACTGGAGTTTTCTGTCTATCCAGCCCCTCAGGTGAGTTACCAACCAAAGTGTTTAGGAAATAGTTCTCACTGTTGCCTCTCTGTCGTAATTGTGTTGATAGCGCTTTTAAACACATCAGTGACTTATAGCTAGTGGGGGGGAAGGTATGAAGTTTATAAACAGCTATCAAGCAAAAATTGTTTGGGTGGCAGCAACGGTTAAAAAAAATTCCAGCAGATAGTCTTCCCAGCGCACACCCATTTTTGGATAGAACGTTTTTTGCCTGGCTATGCTTTCTTCTGTGTGCAAGCTAGTATTTGTGGCTATAAAGAAAGCTATATCATTGAAACCCCCACCCCTCAAAACTAACCTGTAATATGGTCCACTGATAATGTAGTAAAGTAACTGTTTAGTCCATATAATTGTGTGCCAAAACATCATGCAGTTGAAGCTTTCTGATGACGTTCTATCTAGTCTGATACTGTCAGTCCTATCCACCCAATAGTCTATCTGTCAATTTCAATGTTTGCTAAAACGGACCGGAAAGGTGCTCTGGGTGTGAATCTCACTCAGCTAAATTCTCGATTGCACTGTAAAAAAATACTCAAATTTGACAAATTTGTAGGGTGGTCTGCTGATTGTTATCCTAAGAAATGTTTTTTTATTTATATTTTTCCGCTTGTAGGCTCATGTAATGTTTTTTTGTTTGTTCTCCCTTTAGGTTTCCACAGCTGTGGTAGAGCCATACAACTCAATCCTCACCACTCACACCACTCTGGAGCACTCTGACTGTGCCTTTATGGTTGACAACGAGGCTATTTATGACATCTGTCGCCGTAACCTGGACATTGAGCGGCCGACCTACACAAACCTCAATCGTTTGATTGGTCAAATCGTGTCGTCCATCACTGCTTCACTGAGATTTGATGGGGCTTTGAATGTGGATCTCACGGAGTTCCAAACCAACTTGGTGCCATACCCACGTATCCACTTCCCTCTGGCTACCTACGCTCCCGTCATTTCTGCAGAAAAGGTTTGTTACTAAAAGCCTACGGTTAAACCCAACTGGGAGCCTTAGTGACTCAATAGTTTTACATCATCATTTTAAAAAGAATGGAGAAAATTGTACTTGTAAATCCTCTGAGAGACATAAGGTTCCAAACTTTACCGGTGAAATTGTGTTGGTTGTGTCTTAAACTTTACTCATTAAGACTAAGACGGAGAAATAAATCAAACCAAACTTTGCAACTGAGATTTCTGAAAATAAACAAAATGTGACCCAATGTTTCTCCCTCCCCTCCCCTCTGTAGTCTTCATACGTATGCTATTATCAGGGATGCCAAATCTCCAGTTTTTCCGGCTTTTCCCGTTTTTTCATACACTTGCAAAGGAAGGGAATGGTAAGAGAAATGTCTTTGTTTGTTCATTTAAAGATTTTACAAGGTTCGTTTTAGGTGAGGTATATTGCTCCGCTCATTTTCAGTTTTTTTTTTTCAAAATCACTTGGCATCCCTGTATTATAATGGAACTTGGTGTATTGTTCAGTCACAGTGGAGTATCTTTAACTGGAATTCAATAATCGTTCAAACAATATTTGTTCTGACTTTAAAGTATTTTTTAATATCGTCAATGAGTGATGACCGCAGCGTTCATTATGTAATTTTCTGAACATTTGGTTTCCATTGAATTTCTCAGGCATACCATGAACAGCTGTCTGTTGGAGAAATTACGAACTCCTGCTTCGAGCCAGCCAATCAGATGGTGAAGTGTGATCCCCGTCATGGCAAGTACATGGCCTGTTGTATGCTGTACCGTGGGGATGTGGTGCCCAAAGATGTCAACGCTGCCATTGCTACCATCAAGACCAAGAGAACTATTCAGTTTGTGGACTGGTGTCCAACTGGCTTCAAGGTATGCTGTCAAATGTTTTTGGAAAAGTTTTGAAGGTGACTGATGTCTGTGTATGAGCAGTTTGGCTCTTTGCAGTGGCAGGAAGAAAGCATGGGATCCAATTCCTGAGTGGGGAAATTTTTTTATATTGTCTCCATGGGCTCGGGTTGGCTTTCTGGTGTCTCGCATGCTGTGTATTGACAATGGTAGGCTACTGTGACTGAGTGAAGAAAGAAAGGAAAGGGGGAGAGTCAGGAACGATGAAACGTTGAAATGGCACAGAATTATTTCCTGTGTTGACCAGGTCTGCTGGGATTTTTCATCATGTTAACTCACTTCAGACGGGTCACACAACAGTTGCGTGACCCCCGCCATGACGCTCGCGTCGGGTCTCACAAGCCCTGCGTGACCAACTTTGGAATTTTTTTTTCGCTCTACAAATCACGCACGGATCGCGAGACCCGCCTCGTACCCTTGTTTGGCCAAGCCTGAGCTACTTAGATTTCGTTTCGTATCTCTGGGGCCGGTAGTTTTTAAGTTATTGAAGGTGAAGGACAGTGACCCCAACTGTGGTTGAACAGACCGGAACTCGCGCTTTGTTTTTTTCTATACAGCTCATAGTAATCCGACAGTCGCGTCGTAGTAACGGTCGAAGAAGTCGCATGAACAAGAATCACATAATTTCGCCGTTTTCTATACTTCTGTACGTTTTACTAGTTCTAGTGTCTCAGAATATGATGTGTCTAATAGTTAGGATCATCCTGGATATGTACCCGAACACGGCCCGAGTCGTAGTTCTAGGGCTAGATCTAGCACTAGTACCGGTGTTGTTTTTCGCGCAACGAAATCACAACGTCGTGCCGTACATCTGTCTCATGTAATTCAGTGTATGGGTCTGAATCAATGCACAGACCAGCTTTTATATTTTCACCAAACACTTGCACATGTATACAAATAAAACCAGAACACTTTGAACTTTTATTTTTGTTGTTGCAGTGAATTTCATTCTACTTGTCACGTCTCTGGAAATTTTTCGAAATTCAAATTCATGCCAATTTTTAAAAAATCATACAAATTAAAGTATTAGACTTAGACAACTTTAGTTTTTTGTATTAGATTAAGCTTGAATGTTACTTTACTGTGTCAAAAAATGATTACAATAGGGTAATTCTGAGAGTTGTGGTGATTTATTGAAATACCCCCCAAAACGCCAGTCTTCAACGCTTGTGGCTGGTGAAAGGGCCCAGTCGCAAGTGAGTTAATTGCAATGCATACAATAAAGAGGGAAAAAATGGGGATTTTCAATTTTCTTGGTATCAGGAAAATCATGTTAAATGGCTTTTGTGTTAAAGTATATTGTACATGCACGAGAGGGTATGGCAGGTGGTTTTAAGGCACCGCTGGTTGGCATTTCTTCTTTTGTATTTTGTCTTTCTTGCTTTTAACCAATACCCAATGACAGCAATTTTGTTGATGTGCTTCTCTTTACTGAAATATATTGAGGATTTGTAGAATGTGTCTGTGCGGTACACTTATTGACTTATTGCTCTTTTGCCTCTCCCTTGACATTAGGTTGGCATCAACTACCAGCCCCCCACTGTGGTCCCCGGAGGTGACCTGGCCAAGGTACAGCGTGCTGTGTGCATGTTGAGCAACACCACGGCCATTGCTGAGGCCTGGGCCAGACTGGACCATAAGTTTGATCTCATGTATGCCAAGAGAGCTTTTGTGCACTGGTGAGTATTTGTTCCACTCTATCCTGTCAATTCAGCGATTCCGCCCTCTAGTGGGCAATTTGGTCATTTTGGAGGGTGGTTGGGCTCCGATAAGGCCCTGTTATTGCCGATAACTTTTAATAGAGACAAAGAGTAGGAGAAAACGGGGATATTAAACATCCCTGTTATTGCCGATAACTTTTAATAGAGACAGAGTAGGAGAAAACGGGGATTTTAAACATCCCTGTTATTACCGGATCCCTGTTATTACCGGGCCTGTTATATATATGGTTTCCACTGTACATACTTTAACAACATTCTGCTGTAACA
Organism: Aplysia californica; assembly: GCF_000002075.1. Taxonomy (NCBI): domain Eukaryota; kingdom Metazoa; phylum Mollusca; class Gastropoda; order Aplysiida; family Aplysiidae; genus Aplysia; species Aplysia californica. The sequence continues at coordinate 62,087 of NW_004797419.1, forward strand.
AGCTGGTTTTGATTAGTAATGGTTTAAACACTCTACTCAAAAGCTCCTCAATATTGTCTCGTCACCTCTTGGTTTTGAGATGTGGGCAGTCCACTTTGGTAGCAGTTATTGAACATTAGGGCATGTTAAGTTTTGTATTTTATGCAAAACGAGTGGTGTTAAGTGTTAAAAAAATTGTTTGGTTTCAGTGTCAATTTTTTAGGAAGTAAGCATTCCCC
>NW_004797419.1:62850-65321 GCF_000002075.1 Aplysia californica
CCCCTAAACCCTTTGTTTATTCTGGACATTGCTACACATGTATTTCTTATTGTAACTCTAGATGTTTTACGCCCCCAATGACACAATTTAGGAGGCTGGCTGCTCTAAAGCAGCCTGTCGGGGTCAACCTAGGCTGAGAAGGAAATAGCTTCCCCACACAGGAGCTCGCATCTGCTTGTTGTGGCCAAGTGCCCTACTGCTACACTACCATGCTACAATAGAACATGACTATAGCACTCGGCCCCCGCTGCAGTGCGGCCATCTTTGCAGCGGGACCTTGCAGGAATCCCCTTTTTTCATCTCTATGTAAACTCAATGAGCTGTGCTTGGGTTTAACGGGGGCAAGGAAAGAACCGAATCTGGATACGGCGGGAGGGATCAAGCGAGCTCTAGCTGGGGGGAAGGGGGTTGTGGGGTGGGGGGCTGGCTGTAGGCAGGCTCAAACTCAAACAGGCGTTGTGATCGGCTAGTCCAGTGATGAGTGAAGAGCGTCAGAGAGAGAGATGTTGTGGAGAGACGTGTGCCATAGCCCTAGCCTAGGCCAAAAAGTAAAAGAACAGGAGAGCGTGTTGTGTGCGATTCCCGAGTCATTGAATTGCGATTGTTGATGCTCGGGCATACGCACACATCCACTTCACCAGTAGGCCTTTTGGTACGACAGACAGCAAAGCGACAAGACCGAGGAAAATGTGGCTTCCATATATGCTTCCAACAAAGACAACAAGAAATGGTTCTCACTCAAATTAAAGACTGAGATAATCAACAAAGTCGACCTGAGAAGGAAGACTAATCTAAAGCGCAAATTTTATTGATGGAAGGATGTAATCGTGTGGATTTTTAGAAAATTTTTTGTAATTCCCTTTTGCATTCCTGTAGCGGGATTTTTTTTCTGGAACCAAAAGTCCCACTGCATGCATGTTCTACAGTATTTATTTGTATATAACTGAACAAAGATTGAGCCAATTGCAAGACGACTTTATTGACATAATGAAGTAGAAGGGTGAACATAGAAATCTTTGAAAGACTGCTTTAACAAAAAAAAAAAAAAGGTTACATGAAAAGCAATTCTTAAAAAGTACATATATCAATGTACAATAAAAATTAATGCATTTTAAAATGATTTTTTGAAGAAAAAAACCCCCAACTCACCAAAAAACATGTAATGTTCATGAAAATTTTCTATGATCTTTACGAGTCAGAATACAAGCGCATCTTGGCTAATTTGAGTTGTAACTGTGTTTCCGAGATACAAATTCCAATTATGTACACATAGTTAATTTGAGCATTTCCATGAACTTACAAGACCCTCATACTGGTACATATTCAACAACCTCAGCATGATATATATATATATATATTATACGTCATTACCACCAGGGCCAGTGGGGCCAAGTGTTATACAGAATAGTGAACAATGTGGGCTGTGATCTTCAGGGGGTGTTCTGACATGGGGGGGAGAGGTTATAGGTTACTTTACTTTTATTGAAAAAATGTTATATCACACGAGGACCTTGTTTTTACATCAACCCAACCATTCACTTGATCACAGCAGAAGTAACCCCCACCCCAAAAAGGAAACAAAAAAACCCCCCAACCACATCCAAAAGTAGCCAAATGTTGAGAACTAAAGTCCTTTTGTTTAGACAAGCTTCTCTACAGATTCTGATAACTGTTTCAACACCCCAGTCCTTTCATTATGTACAAGTGTGAAAGGTAATTTACATTGATGAATGTCATGTACAGTCAAAATTGTCCTACTGCCACCCATTGTCGAGGAAAAAAGTGATTGCCTTAAGCAGGAGTGATGAAAATCAAGAAAACAAAGCTTTCTCTTCTGATTCATGTCCCAACTGGTGCCTGCTTGAGGCTTAGGACTGCCATGCTGTAAGGCCAATTTAATTTTAAATTTTAATGTCTGTTATTTCTTTTGAAGGAAGGACAGAAAGGGAATCGTGAAGTCTAGCGGCTAATGTGAGTTAAATTTTTGAAAGTGTACTAGGCGAGGAAGACTGTTCAAAAGGATTTTTTAAAAAATGTGTCTGAGGAGGAAGACTAAGTGCCATGGTTATAGTAAAACAAACAAACGGCAAATGAGCGACACTCCTGTCGCAAGTTCACATTGGTGTCCATTGTTACCAACTGGGTAAACAGAGAGGCCATTCATTCATCTCACTTGTGATTCGTGTATGATCAGAGAAGTGCACTGTGGCAATTGGAAAGTGGCTGTTTGAATAGAGGTGATTGTCATACATGTATTTACAGGGGGCTGTGTGGGCAGGTCTGACTGTACATGCACTTGTGTATTGGAATAAACAACAAATATATATCAGGACCACTTGTGACTCCAGTGAGGACATTCTACATAACAAAATAATCATTGTAATAAAATAATGTGATCTATGAAAGCCACTCTCTCTCTCTCTCTCCTGTCTCCAAGTTTCTCTCAGTCTATCTCACTCTTCTTCTCCCCC
>NW_004797419.1:65421-66695 GCF_000002075.1 Aplysia californica
CCCTCTCTCTCTCTCTCCGAGTATCCACGTCTTGTCTATCTTCCACTTCTACTCTCTCTTTCTCTCTCTCTTGAGTTTCTCTCCATCTATCTAGTCTCACTCTTTCTCTCTCTGATCTCCAGTGTCGCTCTCAATGTCTTGTCTATCTATGTCTCTCTCTGCTTCTCTTCATCTCTCCATCTTGCTCTCCTTCCCTCTTTCTATTTGTCTACTTAACTCTTCCTCTGGTTCTCGACTGCCCCTCTTCTGAAACCAGGCTGAACTCTCTAAAGAATATCAAGTGAAGACCCCAGCACCGTGTTGTTACACTTTGATCAGTGTCTACTTAGTCACAGCTCTATAGGCGTAACATAGCAGTATCATGTCAGTGATACCAGTATCACAAAAGTAAAAGCCAACACTTCTATTGTAATAAGTCCTCACGGCCGACATCACATACAAAATTCACAACCATAATATAATATAATACAATAACACTAAGTTACTACATGTACAGGTGGCAGTTATGCCTCTCTGTCACACTCGGAGGACATGACTTCGATTCCTGACTAAGGAGAATAAATTTTAATTTTACCGAGTGGTCTATCATCTCCATCTTTCTGCTGGGATGCAATATCCTTCTCAGCCCAGGTTGGTTCCGATAGGCAGGGCTGAAGCAGCCGATCTCCTAAAAGATCTACAGTGTGTCAATAGGGTCGTGAAATGCCAACAATAATCCCCCCTACCCAAACAAAATGTACACATAATAATGATAATATGTACAAAGTAAAAGAACTGAATTGTATTTGTATGCAGGCTCAAATAATCTTCATTTTTCTTACTCTTAACGCATTGATTTAGGCCTACTCTTTCCCCTTCATAATCATATGCCTTGTGGTCCCAGACAAGAGTAGTGGGCTCCCTAACTCAACCCCCACTGCAAATTTTAGTAGGAACATGCCACTTGGCACACACGTACCTTGAACAAAACTAAGAACTTTGATAAACGGACACAAGCTCTATCTGCATAATTTCACTCTAATTTGCATAAATTAAAAATGGACGCCATTGAAAAATCAAGCAAAATGAAAATAACTCTAAATTATCATACACATCTTCGATTTTCATGAAAATGGTGTCAAAATATGTGTTTTTGTAGATGCCTTAACCATTGAAATAAAAATTTTCGATGTAGAAGGTCCGTTTTTTAAAATTTATTCAATATGTCAGTCACATGATGTGATTATGAAGTATATATATTTTGCATATTTCAAATTGACAAGCTTGGACCTCCG
>NW_004797419.1:66795-69816 GCF_000002075.1 Aplysia californica
GCTTCCACCAGTCACCCCATTGATGGTGCTTCCCCTTTTTAGGGAATCAGCTCACAGTCCAATGATGGTATTCCATGGGATGAACATTGTTGCTGCTATTACAAAGCAACTGAATTCAGGACAGACCCCGGTCATGGTTGCTGATCAGCCACTCTTTACATTGGCAAAGAAGATTCCGTGGAAATTTTTAGATGTTTTGGGAGAGGACAAGTTTGTGGTGATGCTTGGGGCGCTGCACACGGAGAAAATGCTGTTTGAAGGGCCTATGGGAGTAACTGGAAGGGAGTGGATGAACATCACGTCTGTCAGTCAGTGGTGTGGCTTCAAGTGGAGTTGCTGATTCTATGATGTTGGTGACACATCTGACCCGCACTCGCTACATGCACTAAGTCACAGCTCTTGCTTTGTATAGTTTACTGAGACAAGCCCATCGTGAATATCTGACAACAACTATTGAAGATGAGCCATTGGAACGTGATGCTTGGATTAGGTATCAGCGAGACCGAGAACCGCAATTTTTGTACTTGCACCAGACTCTTAAGCTGCAGCTGATGGTTCTGCAGTTTGTGCAGTTGATTCGGACTGCATCGTTTGATCTGTACTTAGTGACTTTAGAACATCTCATGCCATGGGTGTATGCTATTGATCACAAACACTATGTCCGCAATCTACCCATTCATCTACGAGATATGTGTGGCCTTCGAGAAATACATCCAACAGTTAATAAAGAGTTCATGAAGGGAAAATTCGTTGGACAGAAGACAAGTCGTGCATTTTCTAGCATTGCCTTGGACCAAATTCATGAGCAGCTCATCGATTCTCTGAAGGGTGATGGAGGAATAATTGGACTGACTGATGATCCTGTAGCCCTTGAAAGATTTATGATTACTGGACCAGAACTGACTCGCATCATTGAGGAATTCGAAAACACAGCTCAAAACAGTCACAGGAAGCACCATGAACAGTATCCTAAATGTCGAGAGATTTTCAGAAAAGATGTGAATGGAGTGCATTCTCTGATGTGGGAAGTCCTTTCCTTGAAGTATCTGGGCAATTGATTTCTCTTGACAGGTCCAGAATCATGACAGGTGATGTTATGAGCTCTGTGAGAAACGTCACAAAAAATTGGAAAAGACAAGTTTGATACATTCTCTTCAGAAAGGGTTTCATCCAGCACATCCCCATGGACCTCCATCTTTCAGCTGAATAGATTGCCTCTTTTCGGTGTAAAAGCTCAACAACGTAAAGAAAAATCCGACCTTGCTTCCATGAAGGAAGAACGAACCTAGTTTATTTAAATGATGCTCTTCAGGCACTCAGGAAGGGACATTGGTGAAGAAATGTTTGCACATGAGAACATTACATTACCACCATCTCTCAATTCCCAGGGTCAGATGCACAAAGGAACAAAATCTGAAATTCTCAAGTGCCTCGAAGGTGATATTGAGATTCTACTTCTGATACTTCCCCCAATTCTGATGTTGTTATTCTAGATGGAGCCTTCATCGTGCAATCACTGAGACCTGGTACAGCATCAAAATTTCAGGATTATGCAGACCAGGTGTTTCTTCCATATTGTGATGTCATGGCTAAAGGGTGTGTCGTGGGATGCCCACAAACATGATAGTCTCAAATCCAGCACTCGGGAAACCAGAGGCAGTGGCAAGTGGTGTCGAGTGACATCATCAACCAAAGTAGCGAGAAACTGGCAAGGATTTTTACGGGTCGATGAGAACAAAGCAGAGAAAATGCAAGAGATGTACACAGAGGGCAAGCAAGTTGTTACAACCTTTGGAGAGAATGTTCTCACTTGACCTGTTCGCTCAAGTACTCGCGCTTTAGCACCATGTATTCACGAGGAAGCTGATTCAAGGATTTTTTTCCATGTTGCAGATGCGACACATGAAGGATTTAAACACATCACCATTCGTGCTAGCGACAGTGATGTAGTGATAATAGCTGTGTCCTGTTTCCAAGATCTCCACCTTGATGAGCTCTGGATAGCCTTTGGATCCCGCAAATCATACAGACATATCCCAGTTCACCAGATTGCTATGTAGTTGGGACCATCCAAGTCTCGAGCTCTTCTAGCATTTCATTCTCTGACCGGCTGTGACACCACCTCAGCATTTCAAGGAAAAGGCAAGAGAACAGAATGGACTGTTTGGCAGGAATTCCCAGAGCTCACTGCAGCACTTCGGCGCCTGTCAACATTCCCAAGTAGAATCGATGATGATGTCATGTCCTAAGTAGAGGCATTCATCGTTCGCCTTTACGACAGGTCCTTGGACATCACATCAGTCAATGCAGCACGCATTGGAATTGTTCTACTACATAGGCAGGCATTTTGAGAACTTGCCACCTACAAAAGATGCATTGCTACAACTCACATTACACTCAGCATATCAGGCAGGCCACATCTGGGGCCAAGCCCTCATTGTTCTCCAACCTTTCCTGACTCATATGAATGGGAATGGGTCATGACAAATGACAAGTGGTTACCTCGATGGACAACACTTGCCCCTATTACAAAGAACCACAAATGCCTTGTGACATGTCAGTGCAAGAAAGTGTGCAAGCCTCCATGCAAATGTTGCAAAGCTGGTGTGAAATGCAGTACTCTCTGTGCATGCAGGGAAGCTTGTTTCAATCAATGAAAATAATGTGTACATATCAGGGAACATAACGCATTGGTTATTGAAAGAATAGGCAAAATATGGGTGTACCTGGCCTGTTAAAGGGATTTTAAATTACAAAAACAAAACCACATGTGTAGTCCTAGCATCTTCCCAAAATTATGGTTGTGCGCAGAGCTGGTAGTAACGGAGTACACTGAATACTGTCTATCGGTGTGGACGATCAAATTGACCAAAACAAAGTTAAAAAATGATGTTAAAACACAAAAGTAAATTTAATTGGTTGTCTACAAAGATGCTACGGCTATTTAACTTTTCGAATCGAGCCGAACTACGCGGGTCGCCTTATTTTGTTTTGCCCGGAAATTCTCGCGCTACTCCTCTC
>NW_004797419.1:71305-73695 GCF_000002075.1 Aplysia californica
ACGAAGTGATTATTCGGACTCGAGTCCGAATATGAAAAAATGTTATTCGGACTCTGATTCTTGTCCAGCATGACATCACTTCCGACTTCCTGTGACTCGTGAATCCGGCTTCCTGTCCTGCCTCACTCGTGACTCGCCTCAGGCTGGGTAGAGACCGGGATCACTTCGGGCAAAAAGGCGTTTTGTGCAGGAGCCGAGTTTTAATCTTATGATGAATTTGAGGCCGGCCTGAAAAGTTATAGCGCTTCTAATAAATGTTTATTTATCAAGAGGTCATCAGAAGCAATTAAAGATGGCTCGTTAGCATGTGTCGGGGTCGGATGGGCGGCCTGCACACGTGTGGCTGTGTGCGTGTCGGGGAGGGTGGTGGGGGGCACTATCGGTCCGGGCTTTGAAGGTCGTATAAGCGTCGGTCTTTTTCCCCCTGGCAACATATCATTATTACAATAATAAGCTAGTCTTGACGTAAATCTACGTAATGAATACGTAATGAATTGTGTGCTGGTCTATGGAATCAAAAGTTGCCGTATGCTCAGCTCTACACAGCAACACAACTTTTTCTTGGTAAACAATCGATATGACACAGGCTTGTGTATTTGAACAAATCGGTCTTTTTTTTTTCTTTTTTTACACAGCTCATAATATGCCAGGTGGTCTGATAATCTTCAATTTTACCTTTTTCTACAACAATGAAAGTGGGAAACGTGGGGGGGGAGGCGTATCAATGAGGCGGCGGGCATTGGATCGGCAGATAAGGTGTGGGGAAAACTAAAAAATGGCGGAAAATTGGAAGCACTGAACGTTAGATCTATAGAACGAAGACACTTCCTTTTTTCCGGACCCGAGTCCGAATAACATTTTTTCATATTCGGACTTGAGTCCGAATAAGAATTTTTTAAATTCGGACTCGAGTCCGAATATGAAAAAATGTTATTCGGACTCGAGTCTGTATAACGACGGCCTTTTTTTTAAAGTACTTGTACTCAAGTACATTTTATAGGAAAGTACTTTTACTGTACTTAAGTACATTTTTTAGATTGTACTTAAATTTGTACTTAAGTACTTTTTAAAAAGTACTTTAACAGCTCTGGTTGTGCGTAATTTTTTTAATTTTTCAAGGCGTCCATTTTTAATGTATGCAAATTAAGAATCAATTTGACCTTTTATGATAATTCTTTGGGTGTCGTTGAGTTTGTCAGGCAGAACTTACTATGAAACAACACATTTATATTTCTATCATTCTTCTGTCAAAAGTTATACATTCGGTTCGTATTTGCATTATACTTCAGTGGCGGGCATTTTTAATTTATGCAAATTAGGAGTGAATTTGACCTTTTATTATAACTTTGATGGTGTCATTGAGTTTGCCAGCCATATATTTATATGAAACAACACCAAAAATAATATTCTGCCATTTGTCTGTCAAAAGTTATATCCAGTTATCATTTTCATTATATTTCAGTGGCGGCCATTTTTAATTTATGCAAATGAGGGCCTGAATATGCTTGAGGACCTTGTGTCCGTTTCTATTTTCCAATGATATGGTGTAAGGTACTTACATGCAAAGTGGTTCCTTCCTACTAAAATTTGCAGTGGGTAATGGGACTGCTGGCCTAAGTCAGCCCACTAGAGGTTTTTAAGACTAGAATTGAGAGCACAAAATAAGATTTCACAATCACACTAATCACAGCATCAGTTCAGATTCAGAATGATTTACAGCATCAGCATAATCTTTTGTCACTAGCGGTAACATAAAAATAATATTGTCTGAAAACACTTTATGCATCTGATAGCCGGTAACAATGTGCATTTATAAGCAAGAAATCTCGATTTATTCTAAAATGGCGCTTAGCGGGTTTTGTATCTCACCCCTTCATATATTGACATTGTTATGTTATTCCACAATCTCTCAAAATCAGTTTCTTGGGGTTTCCAGATAAAACCCCTATTCCAATAAGGACATCAAGGGGCACCCTTCAATATATAACAATAATAAATTATAATATATCATACTAGATCTCTATCATTAGTATAGCTTTGTTTTATTTCATTATTTCCTTGATTCCCGGATCTCAATAGAACATTATCATCAAGTGCCCAAATCATGGTTCTGATTTGGGTGCTCTCTTTTTCGCAAAATAAAAAAAAAAAAAGACAAGGGATTGTAGAAAGTCGCTGATGATATATATATATATAGGATAGGCCTATACCGCCAAATAGTCCTGTCATCAAAATTCTGAACATTCACACATACAGTAGGCCTATACACTGTACACAGTAGGCCTATACTCTCACAAGACAAGGCAAGACTGGCTTTCTATACTCATCAAGCAGAAACGGGCAAAAGCTCAATCTTCACAAAGAACTGTCCCCCCCCCCCCCCCCCCCTC
>NW_004797419.1:73795-82753 GCF_000002075.1 Aplysia californica
CCTTCACCCCCTGCCATAGTCATAGAACAACTATTGTTCCCGACCTGGCTCTTACCTCATCGATGGCGGGTAATTTGAAAAATGTAACTCTCCATGACTTGTAACATCACAGACTTGTGCTCCCAGGCCACACACTGTCACAGCAGCTGCACCTTGCTCTCGGTAAAATCCACAGACCATCATGTCCACCATGGGCTGTGCTATTACGCCCAAACGAAGGGCAAGACATAAATCTCACTATAAACGAAGGGCAAAACATGAATTTCAAAATGGTTCACCCCCCGCCACCCTTCATTTGGCTCAAATTGAATCAAATCGTGCACTCCATATTGAACCAACAATTTTTTTTATAAACACAAAGTCTACGTACTACACCAAAGTGACAGGCAATGTCCATAGACGTGATACGAAATGATACTAAAATAATCCAATAGCTCTGTATAACATGATAAATAGATCTACCAGCTCCCGACACTAAGAGACTCTGGTTCTGTCGACACGCTTCTCTCTGCTCAAACAAAAAAGGTGGAGGAATCTAAAAGAAGCACATCAACACAACAAAGGTCATTTGGTGGTGGAAAAAAAACAAACAGATACTAAAAATGTAAATGTAAGGAAAGAACAGAGGTTGGACCTGCCAGTGGCACCTTCTAACCATCAACAATCCCATAGAAGATGAAGGAGGGAACGTGAGAAAAGATATAATAAAGTTTTCGCCATAACATTCTATTCATTCACTCCTTCCATTCATCATAATGCCTGCTGTACAAATTGATATAAAGAAATCATTAGTACAAAAAATTGCCCAAAACACCCACAGAGCACCCCTCATTTCGCAGAGTAGCAGCACAGCTATTTACTGGAGGAACAAAAGAACTGACCGCTCACCACAACATCGATAAAAAATAGTATGGCATTTTACAACTGCCCATATTTCAACAGCCACACAGCACAGAGGGTATAACAGGGCTTGCGCCCCGTCCCAATACCTTGGAACATAATCTAAAAATGTGAACTTTTGACAAAACTCTGAGTGTGATAGTTGAGCTGCTACCTCACAAATTTATTTCCACTGCAACAAATAATGTATAAACCAGAGAGCTGCTTTGTATTTGCTCAAGTTCAGAAACACAGCACCGGTGCATTAGTTCAGAGTCAGCCTGACCTCCAACTACCCCACAGAGAGGGAATATTTACACATTGCTATAGCTGAGCCACAGATACTGATGTACCACAACGGTGCTGCAGTAAGGGTAACTTACTCTTAATCTTAACAGTACATGTAACATGATGTGAAATAAACGAAATGTATTTAAAAAAATGATAAATATAGAAAAAAACAATAAATAGAATAGATAATAAAATTTCAGAAAGTGACATGTACATTTAAAAAAAATAAAAAATTAGACATTCATTATCTGTCAAAATGCAAATCTTTCATGAACTTTCAAAAAGTAACAGAATAATGTTCACAAGATAAAGTTGTATTTGATTTTTCCAGATGAGGTCGTCTGTGTGTGCTCTCACGCGGACATTTTGTACTTTGGCTCCTGCAGCTCGATGGACGAGTAGTACAGAACAAACGCGGCAGACGTCTGAAAGGCAACAACACAGAGCAGATGTCAAAATGTAATCGTTGGCATTTTATGCCCTGATCCACACTATTGAGATCATTTCGAAGGTAGGCTACTTCGATCCTGTCTGTCAGGGCCATGCCAGGCTAAGAAAGGGTACAACCTCCCAGCAGACAGATTGACACTCAATTAAAAAATTCCCCACACGGTAATCAAACTAATGTCTTCAGCTTGCAATGGTGAAGCCTATAACCACTGCATACACCACAGATGCTGGCACAACAGATGTGAGTAGCGCATGAAACCCAATTCACAATACTGCTGCATTTTTTCCCACTTCCCAATATATATCATTTCAAATAAATCATCATTATCTTTAAGACCGTAACCACAGTCAATATTTATAGTTCACAGTCCTCATAATTGCACAAAAAAACATAAGATAATAACATTTCAACATTTCATCTTTTCTTCACAGCAGGTCAACTACCACCACCGTGTCAGAGACCATTAACTCACTGAAGACTGAGGTCTCGTGAGGTGCACAACCCCTGAAAACTGAGGTCTCGTGAGGTGCACAACCCCTGAAAACTGAGGATTTTTTGGGTATCTTAAAAAATCATGACTTTACTCAGAATTTTCCAATTGCTCTGTTCTTTTCACATAAGTAAGACAGACAAGTTTGTGCTCTTTCAAATAAAACAAAATTGAATGCTGTATCTTTTATACTTTTAAAAATATCAATTTGTGAAAAGCACATCAATTTTACTTTTCTCAAGAATTTTATAAAAGGACACTTGTCACAAATAAAATTCCCCTTCCCTTTACTCACACCAGATCTACTTGCACCTTTACCAACAGAAATATCACTGTCAGGCCTTTTATGCCTCTCAGGCACAAATTCCGAATCATTAGGATTGCTTAGTTCACTTTCTGACGAACTAGACTCATTGAAAAAGTAAAAAATGTTGCTAGTTTTGCTGCGTACACATTCTCTCGAAGTCTGCATGCAGGCAGCCATTTTTCCTAGAACTGACGTTTGTAATATTCTGAGTGACACCCCCTAAAAGTTCGTACAAAAAAATGTTCTACCCCTACTTCCGCAAAACTTTGCATGAACTGAAAGAAATGGATGACCTAGCGCTGACCATGATTCCTGAGGCGGGCTTACGAAAAGTGCGAAAAAATTATAAAACTGGTCCCGAGGGGGTCAGTGGATCTGGTGTCAGAGAGAAATCGGCCAGTCCCAGAATGTCTCGGGATACGGTGTAAGTGAGTTAACCTACCTGCCATCCATCCTAATAACTTAATATAACACTGTATTAAAAAAGGGCAATTAACCAAACAAAACAAAGCTGCAACGGCAAATCATTATAAAGTACAAATGACAAAAGACAATGAATCTACCATTGTACATTAACTTAGTTGATAAAGCTCATCAAAATAAGTAAAAATCTTTTGTCGCATATGATGCCAAGGCTGCACCACCTCCCCCCTCCCCTCCCCCCCCCACCACAGATATGCATAGTGGGTTAAAAAAGTTCTAAATGGAGACCTCCCCTAGACCTTTGCCACTCAGCTTCCCACCACACCACCACTACAACAAGTACTATCAATAATTACCACAGCACATATATACATGTACATACTACATTGCAAATGGGATAGGGTAAAGGCTAAGGTTAGGAGTTCTTTAACTGACCTTGACATCCGAGGCGCTGATTTCGTAGACGTCCTGGTCATCAAACTTGTGCCATTTCTTGTTCACGGGGTTACGGCAACACGCTGTGTCTGCACAGGGAAAGGAATGTTGGTCACTATAATTTCTATGTATTAAAACTGGATCAAAGGGAAAAGGAATTTAGTTTTAGTAGAGGTTTTACGGCGCTCGCAACTGCATAAGGTCATATGAGCGCCAGAAGATTAGAGGTGTTACAAGAGGGTAACAAACATAAAAAAGAAGAAGGGGAGATAAGGATGATAGATGTTCGATAGGAAAGAAAGAGCAAACCACACCAGAGCACCTGCCAACCACCCACAGGAAAAGGAATGTTAATTAACTAATATAACAATGAACTAGACCTGGATCAAACTCACACTAACACATCTACGCAAGGATAAGAATGTAGGTCTAGTCCATATAATGATGTAGGAGAATTGTATAAAAAGCACAGACTCAGACTAGAGAGCTTACAGGATGCAGCTGAAAATAAACAGCAGATTGTGATCTGACTTAAAAATCTACAAACATAGTTGTTTCATTTCAACCTATTTAGGACCAAAGCACAATTTGTGAAACACATACGCCATCTCACATCCTACCTGCTGGCAGATTCTGATCTTTTTGTTGGAGAAAAGAGATGTACTATAGCAGGAAAAAGTAAGACAAAACAAACAGACAAAAAGAACAAAGGGATAGACAAAGAAATAGGACCTACCAGTGGTGCCCTCCAAACACCTACCATTAGTAGATTCTGTGGTGGGTAAATTCATCCAAAGTTTGAGTACTTAAACATTATGAGTATACACAAGCACACTGACACAGTAATGATCATGTTGTTCATGTGAAAACCAGGACATGTAAACAGACAAAGTTAACTCACTTGCGACTGGGCCCTTTCACCAGTCACAAGCGTTGAAGGCTGGCGTTTTTGGGGGTATTTCAATAAATCACCACAACTCTCAGAATTACCCTATTGTAATCATATTTTGACACAGTAAAGTAACATTCAAGCTTAATCTAATACAAAAAACTAAAGTTGTCTAAGTCTAATACTTTAATTTGTATGATTTTTAAAAAATTGGCATGAATTTGATTTTCCGAAAAATTTCCAGAGACGTGACAAGTAGAATGAAATTCACTGCAACAACAAAAATAAAAGTTCAAAGTGTTCTGGTTTGATTTGTATACATGTTCGAGTGTTTGGTGAAAATATAAAAGCTGGTCTGTGCATTGATTCAGACCCATACACTGAATTACATGAGACAGATGTACGGCACGACGTTGTGATTTCGTTGCGCGAAAAACAACACTGGTACTAGAGCTAGATCTAGCCCTAGAACTACGACTCGGGCCGTGTTCGGGTACATATCCAGGATCCTAACTATTAGACACATCATATTCTGAGACACTAGAACTAATAAAACGCACAGAAGTATAGAAAACGGCGAAATTATGTGACTCTTGTTCATGCGACTTCTTCGACCGTTACTACGACGCGACTGTCGGATTACTATCAGCTGTATAGAAAAAAACAAAGCGCGAGTTCCGGTCTGTTCAACTCCAGTTGGGGTCACTGTCCTTAACCTTCAATAACTTAAAAACTACTGGCCCCAGAGATACGAAACGAAGTCTGTAGCTCAGGCTTGGCCAAACAAGGGTACGAGGCGGGTCTCGCGATCCGTGCGTGATTTGTAGAGTGAAAAAAAATTCCAAAGTTGGTCACGCAGGGCTTGTGAGACCCGTCGCGAGCGTCGCGGCGGGGGTCACGCAACTGTTGTGTGACCCGTCTGAAGTGAGTTAATAAGACTAAAGAAAATAAACAGAACCAATCAGAGGAGCCTTCCTGCATCTCGATATCTCTTTTCAAGGAAGGGATAAATAACTCCATGACATCCACAAAACACACGACTAAAAAGACTAGACCCTATTGAAATCGTATCTAAAAATCTGGCAGTTTTCTACTTACAGTGTCCACCTTCCATGGTGCCATAGTGGTTCTGGAACAGGAAAATAAAAATGTGTTATTGGAAAGTCATTCAAATTCTTTAGAGAATCATTTATTTATCAATAAATAGGGACAGACTTGTCCCCGGTTCATGGGCCTCGATTCATAGAAAACCTAGACGGGTTATATAGAGACATGATGGAAATGTAATAACAAGAGAGACAGACTTGTTTATGTCACAAAAATATGCAAATCTTCCAACAAAAATAAGACTTCAGTCAAAAAGCAGGAGCTGTTGCCTTTCTTAAGTTTTGTTTGATAGAGGAGAAGCACATTGACCCGACAAAGGACATTTAGTGCAAGATAGAAGAAATAGGCTTACACCAGCTTAAAGCACTTTACATGATTCACATGATCTTGATATCTTAGTTCATGAGAATTCCTGTGCGTCCAGATTTTAGGGCAGGCATGGGCAAACAACGGCCTGTGGGCAGATCCAGCCCATGAGCAGCTCCAGTCTAACTGCGGAGTCAACCCAGTAATTATTAATGATGAATGTGGCCCATGGTGAGTTGATACTGTCCGTCTAGGAAATTAATATGAACAGTTCCTAGACCCCAGCTGGAAACAATAGTTTTAATAATTTCTCTCATGAAATGCCCTTGAGAGACATATGATATAGCATCAGTTTTAGTCCCACTTTTGAGAGCTTGAGTATTTCAACCAATTTTGTCCCATCTTCTCCAGCTTTGCTCCTGAGATATTTGGAATCCCTTAATGTGGTCCACGACTTAACACCCTTGCGCGTGCCTGTTTTAGAGCCATTGTGCACTAGGCACATTTGCTACTCACAGAAACTCCATAGAGGTTGAAAGCTTTCCTGGGCTTGGGTCCTATGACAGCATCAGAAAGATCCAGCTCTTGAGTCGGGAAATCAACATACGTCGTCTTTTTCTGCATCCACATTCCCTCACTGTAGAATCTGGAGTAAGGGGAAAATATCAGTTGTAATTGCAGAACAGGGCCTCTCAAGCTTTATATTATATCCAGTGCCCATTTTAGCTAACTTTAAATAATCTAAAAGTTTGTACCGCCATTCCACATGTATTTCCAAGCAGGGCATACAATAACACTTGTTACTACATGGTTGACCCCCCCCCCCCCCCCCTCCGCCCACCAAAATGACCAAATTGCCAACAATTGAGCGATACTGCCCTGGCTGGCAAGCACTGTTGTAGATATTTTACATCGTCTTAAAACAACAATTTAGATAATTTAGGAGGGGGGGCTTCCTTGACCCTGCTTGTCAGGGCCAGCCAAGGCTGAGAGGGATACACAAAATGAGAACTACATCTTGCAAAGGAAAGCTTAAGATGAGAGAAAAACAGAAAAGAAGCAGAAAAAGTTTTAGTTTAGTTTTAGTAGAAGTTTGACGGCGCTCGCAACTGCATAAGGTCATATGAGCGCCAGAAGATTCGAGCTGTTACAAGAGAGTAACAAACATAAAAAAAGAAGAAGGGGAGATAAGGACGATAAATGTTTGACAGGAAAGAGGAAGCAGCAAAAAAAAAAGAAAAGAAAAGAAGAAGAGAAGCACAGCGACACAATAATAGTCATTACGTGCTGAAAAAAGCAAGACAGACAAGAGGGAAAGAGGTGTTACTGAAGAATAACGTACAAAGAAAAGAAGAAGGAGTAAGGACCACGTTAGATGTTTGATAGGAAAGAAGGAGCAAACCACACTAGAGCATCCACCAGCCACGCATTCACAGTATCAACGACTGACAAAAGGAAAAAAAAACCCATAAAGTACAGCAAACCAAGGAGAAGTTCGAACGTAAATTTCCAGATTTTTACTCTCTTCTCCAAGGGTCAGAGAAAAGCCAGCTACCTGTTCAAGCCTATGAGCAGAATGGGGGGAAGTTTCCAGATGTCTATTTTCTTCTCCGAGTCCCGTTCGACCTTACACCGCGGACACTTCCACTTGCTGCTGCCCGTCATCATCTCAGGCTTGAGGAACTCTCGGATACACTCCTGGGGACATCGCATTGCACACGATTGTTAATGTTTATAAACGATTGTGAACGGTAGAAATTGATTGTAAATGACTGTAAACAATTGAACTGTGAATGATTGTAAAGGGTCAAGAATGATTGTTCATTATTGTAAATAACTGAAAGGTAAATGATTGTAAACAACTGAACAGTAAATAACTGTATATGATTGTAAACAATTGAACTGTAAATGACTGTAAACAATTGAACAGTAAATGATTGTAAACAACTGAATTGTAAGCGATTGTACATGGTTGTAAATGACTGCAAACAACTGTACATGACAGCAAACAAATGAATAGTGAATGACAGCACATGATAGTATATAATGAAAAAAAAAAAGAATGTAGAAGGTAGAGAATGACTGTAAAATTGGGCTCCGCGGTCTCCTGTAGTACTTACCTTGAGAGAACATCGGTTAGACGCTGGTATGGGCAGAGAGAGGAACATAAAGGCCTGGAAGGTGACAGATGTCTTTCTACATGTCCTGCACATCAGGGTGGACTTCAGCTGGCCCTGAAAATGGAGAAAAAAACCCAACAAACCCATCTGTTACACGTATATCTGTGAACATTTTACAACTCCATCAACTTAGTTTTACTATTTAGGAAACAGGCTGCTTTGATTTTGCTTGTCGCGCCCATCCTGGGCTGAGCGGGACATAACATCTTAACAGACAGGCAAAAAATACTGGAATAAAATTTACCCCTCCCCACATGGGAATCGAACTCATGTCTGCTGCATGTAACAGGGCACAGCCTGACCGTTAAATCATGGACGCCAGCTTCAACAGAAGATGATGGATGAAAAAGTGTTTCTTGTCTCATAAAAAGGAAACTCTATTCCGAAAAGAACAAAAAACATAAAAACCAACAGTCAGTGCCATGTAACATTGTATCTAATTTCAGCTCTGCCCACCTGGAAAAGTTCGACAATAACAGAGCGGTGCAGCATCCTGTGGTGTTTCCACGCTGTCTCTGCCGCCTGGTGATCCGGCAGGTTCTCGTTGTTCTGCTCGGGGATTTGAGGCGCTTTTTTCACCTGGTGAGAGGAAGTGTATACTGCTGTAAGTTGCAAGTGTATGGGTTTAGCACCCCTATCAACACTATTAGATTATTCAAGAAGCAGGACCTCTGAATTTAACGTTTGTCTCCAATATGACCGAGCCAAATGGGTTGAGAGTTTTGAAAAGTCCAAATAATGACTCGAGTTAAAAAACTCCGTATCTGGGATTCGAACCAGGGTCATCATCCATTCTACAGTCAGGCATGATACCAACTGGGCTAATGGAGCGCCCCATACGGCTGTGAATGCTGGACAATAATGGTTGAGAATGAATTTTATGCAAGGAAAAGAAATCAAATGAGGTAGTAGGGGCCTACTTAAAAAACCCATATGGGCCATCCATTAATTAAAAACAATTAGAAGGGGACAAAAGCAGATCTTGATACGCTAGAATCGACATAAAAATCTCCATCATTTTCCTCTCACTAGTAATATTGAAGACAAACGAGGCAGCGGCAGACCCAGGGCATCTCATTTTGAAAGCCTGAACAGGTTTCTAAAGGGAAAGGCAGCTTTTTTTTTTTTTTGAGAACACCCAAGTAAAGAAGCAAATGGCACACCGTTACTGCTGATGACTGTTTCAGATCTGGCAACCCC
>NW_004797419.1:83846-96346 GCF_000002075.1 Aplysia californica
GCTGTCCTGAAAAAGGTCCTGAATTCCTGGAACATGATGATTAATACCCTAAAATACCATGCATTTTGTTAACAGAAAATCTTCCGATGTGTTGATGTAGCTTTATAGCACACAACTCGTAGACTTCACATATTTACCCCAAGGTCTAGATAAGCTTTTCAGTGAACGGCCGGCATAAAAGTGTGAATTGACTCTGTGATGGCCCGTAGACTTTGATTTCCAATGCAAGGGAGTTGCAATTTGAGTGCAATGAACAACCCGTACTTTTGTTTCGTTTTCGTGGACCAACAACCACGTTCTCAAAATAACAACATACAATTCCATTCAAACTAATTAAAAAAATAATTGTGCAAGAGAATCAGTTACCCGTCATATACCCAACACTCTCAACATGTTTCCATCATCATCTCCACATGAACAGTAGCCACAGGATTCTTTGCCCTTTTATTGATCTAAATTGTGCCGAGATGGCTGTAAAAGCATTAACGATCAAGTACAGCAGCTCTCAAGGGAGATCAGACAACCGTACCTGTTGACGTCAGCGAGATGGTAGTCGTTGACGAAGTAGGTGACCAGGGGCGTGGTGTTGTTCAGGCACTGCACCGTGGAGTTCATGTAGCAAGTGTTGCCCAGATTTCTCAAACCTGTCAGTGCTGGGCCCTGAGAGGGGAAAATAACATCACAGATTGCTACATTTTTTCATTGGACTGTGAGTAAAGGGAAGCCTGCCAACATAGCAACTCTCATTTAGAGTGCGAAAAGCTCAAGATAAGACACAGCAATACTTCTTCAATATTTCCACAAAGTTTCCACTACCACCACTAGGGTTCAAGTAAAGCAAAGACCAGGTTCATTTATATGTTAAAACACCGCATAAAGACCTGTAGCGAGCCACATTATACAAGTGCATATGACATAGTCCTAACTGTACACATAAACATAGCACAAGCCTAGTCCTAACTGTACACATAAACATAGCACAAGCCTAAACTATACACATACGTACCACATTCCCATAGACAGGGTTCAAGTCCGGCGCCTTCTTCTGATACACAATCTGTTTGCTCAACCCTTGTGAGTTACTGAAAGAGAAATGTTTTACATAATATATTATCGACATTTACAATTTAAAGCGTGGGTGGTTGGCGGGTGCTCTGGTATGGTTTGCTCCTTCTTTCCTATCAAACATCTTTCGTCTTTATCTCCCCTCCTTCTTTTTTGAGTTTGTTACTCTCTTGTAACACCTCTAATCTTCGGCACTTATATGACCTTATTGTGTTGCAAGTGCCGTAAAACTCTTACGAAAAAACAAAAACAATTTAAAGCAGTGGTGTCAAACTCAAGTTACACTTAAGGCTGCCGGCTGAACTGGATAAACACTCACTGACCAGTAGAAAAACTAATCCCTTTTTAAACAATAATATGAATTAAAACAGACAAAAGTTAAAATAATAACAAACAAATCAAGGCATTCCAATTTTTGCTCTAATGCCAATTGACCACAGCTGGATGTCTGGTGTCCTTTCTTGCCATTACATTCATGTACAAATGATACACATACAAAGATGCACGATTCGATCACACAAGCACACCCAAACAACAGGTCTGTGGGTATGAACTCTCTCTATAGTTCTCACCTGATGCTTGGCTTACTTCCCCTGTCCACTCCCGGCAGAGCCCGTCTGGCCTTCTCCTCGTCTGCTAATTCCTTCATGATGTTGGGCGAGGAGTGCGAGCGGGAGAGACCCCGTGAGCTGGACACACTGGGCTCATCTTTGAGCTGTGTCGTGTACACGCTTGCACCTGACACACACAGAGAACCGACACACAACAAACTCATATCATTCTTTGCTTTCATTTATTTTTAGTAGAGGTTTTACAGCGCTCGCAACTGCATAAGGTCATATGAGCGCCAGAAGATTAGAGGTGTTACAAGAGAGTAACAAACATAAAAAAGAAATAGGGGAGATAAGGACGATAGATGTTTGAAAGGAAAGAAGAAGCAAACCACACCAGAGCACCCACCAACCACCCAATTGCTTTCTTTGTGGAGTAAGATCAGTAGGTTGGTAGGCATTTTATTCAGTATTTAAGACTATTGGCCCACATCACACGAAACACACACATTTTACAGAGGAGACTACTGTGAAGCAGCATAAATTATAAAAGAGAGTGTTGAATAAAGAGAATAACTGACACATTAACAGTCAGTCAGTGTTGGGAAAAGCCAGACAGACTCACAGAAAAAAAAGGGAAAGTAAAGACGTTGGAACTACCAATGGTACCCTCTGACCACACATGCAATTTGTGTGACTTTCAAAATAGTAAAACAAATTGCTTTGGCTCAAAGTACATAAAAATCACACTTTAATCTTCATGGAGATGCTGAATTTCACGAAAGTCAGTACTGTGTACTTTTTAAGTACCATTCTTCATCCCAAAGCCATCTCAATAGTTGTTTTTCTACGAAATGTATATATTATGAGCTTAGATTTCATCCACTATGTCATTCAGTATTTCAGTATTCATCCTCGAGGTAAACACACTTATCTTTTACATTAGCCACCTGCTCTACAACAATTCTATCAATCTAATTTTTTTCTACTTTACACAATTTGGAAATAAATGGTCAAAATATGCCAAACATTACTTAGCCAGAATTGGTCTCACTGACCAGAGGAGAAGCCACAAGTCATCTTAACCTAATTTCTTCTTTTTCACAAAAGAAATATTATCCGATTCAGATGCATCGGTCATCGTCAGACATTGACATCATCATCACTGCCCTTTCTCACCCTGGATCATTGACAGACATACTATTATCATTTTTAACACAAGGGACACATACAGACCTTTCATATCAGCAGGCATTGATGGGGGAGTCCACTGTGTGAGTCCTTTGTTGTGATCGATGTAGAAATATCTGTTGGTGGAAAAGTCCAGACGTTTCTCCCAGCCTTTGGGCAAGTACGTGGAGGGAACAGACTTGGACTGGCCGTTTGTAGCACCTAAAACACAATTTGTTGTTTGTTGGAGCATTTTTACTCTATACAGCGACAAAGCACAGCTGATTAAAACCTGTAAATTCTTTGCCATATCGACAGACCGAAAGGCTAGAATCCAAATGGCCGCTGGATCGGAAAAGTAAAGTAAAGTTTGAGTACTTAAAAAATTAGTTTTAATACAAGTTTTACTGCACTTGTAACACGAAAAGGTCATATAAGTGTCAAAGACGAAATATTTTACTAGAGAGTAACGTACAAATAAAAGGAGGAGGAGAGATATAAGGATGATGGATGTCTGATAAGAAAGAAGGAGAAAACCACACCAGAGTACCTGCCTACCACCCAATTTGTTTGAGTAAAGAGATGCACATTGACATTTTAATGGTTGTTTAGTGCAAAGAAAGCGAGACAAGCAGAAACAATATAGGGAAAGAAAAGAAGAATGACGTATCCTTTGTGCCCTCCTGCCACCAACAAAATTGCAAACAGTCAAAATTGTAGGATGGACGGCAAGAAAGACAAACATTTTAAGTAAAGACAGTTGAATGAACTACAACAGCAACAATTACAACATAGCACAAGACAAATAGAGAGGATTCAGCACAACAGAGAGTTCTTTAACTATCGTTATGGTAAACAAGACCTCAGCAGCCTCACCTAAGTCATCTCAACATTGTGAAAACACAGCATAGATGCTTCATGACAGACTTACATTTCCCAACACTCATAAAACACCCTCCATTGTTTGCTTCAACACCCAATACACCAAAAGCTGAGAAGGTCTTAATCCCCCCCCCCCCCTTCATTACATTTACCTTTGTTCAATGCCAATGACTAGTTATATATCCCCTTATCCCCCCCAAAAAAACAAAAACAAAACAACAACAAAAAAACCCAAAACAAAACAAAGCAGCTCACTGAACACCCCCCCCCCCCCCCCCAAATCCATTTCACTAATATACTTAGACTATCCTTGTTCAATCCTACTGCTTTCCTTTCTCTATTGTTTCTGACTGTCTCTGTCTTACTCTTTCCGTGCACTTAAACACTCTTATCCTGTCAATTTACTTTTTTAAACTCAAAAACAACAAAATATCCTCATACCTGCAATCTGACCAGCAATCTTTGCCTTTTCGTCCCTCTGCAATTCTTCTTTCTTCTTTCTCTCCTCTTCCCTCTGCCTGTCCTCCTGCTCCTTGCGCTTCCTCTCTCGCTCCCTGGCCCTCTCTTCAATCTCTCGTTTCTCCCTGGCCTCTCTCTCTTTCCTCTGCCTCTCTTGCTCTCTCTGCCTTCTCTCTGCAGCCTCTCTCTCAACCTCCTGCCTCGCGACCTCCTCCGCCTCTTTCTGCCTCCTCAACTTTTCTTGTATTGCGTCTTCCGCTTTCTTCTGCTCTTCCTCTACTCTCAACCTCTCCAGGCGTTTCGCTTCCACCTCATCCAGAATCCTCTTCTTTTCCTCTTCCTTTTCCTCCATCTCTCTCTCCCTCTCAAGCTGTTCCGTTTGTAACTTTGCCTCCCTCGTGGCTGCCAACTGCTTTCTCTGCTCTTCCTAGATGGGAGAGTGAAGAGATGTTTTCATTCCAGTCAAACAGACATCAAAACGGAATACCACAAAGAAGTAACTGTTCTCAGAGAAGAATTTGAGGACATCAAATGTAATACCACAAAGAAAACTGTTCTCATTTCACTTGAACAAACATCAAAATGGAATACCACAAAGAATTAACTCTTCTCATGGATGAATTTGAGACATCACAACCCCTCTTGGAAATATAGTCGAACTAGCTCTTACAGTCACCTGTACTAAACAATCACCTGAACAAATGACCACTTCTTATTTCCCCCAAAGCACTTTTTAAAACATTAAAATGATATTTTTAAAACATCCACCTGTCTAAGACAGCCACATTTCTTCTCGGCAATGGGTGGCGTTCTTCCACAATTTCAACTCTATTGTTAATGTAGAGACTTATACTAGGGTAATTTTGAGGCAAGAAAATCCTACATGTACAACACATCGTAAAATATATTCAAACCAGCAGCTGGCTAAATAGTATGAGAGACTCTAAACCTAGTTTGTGAGGGGGAGGGGTGAGGGGGAGGGGGGGTGGGGGTGGCCCTTGATAAAAAAGAGTAACCACATAAAAATATGATGTTTCCTTGATACCATTGGCAAAAAGAAAATAGGCAGAAACATCCCGTCTCCTCGTTTCTGTAGCAGCATCTCTACAACAGTTTAAAACATCAAGAAAAAAGATGTTATAAAAGGAAAGCTTGTCCATTTTTTTCATGCGAATATCTTACAATTAACCTATCCATATTTTATTCATTACGATGGATACTGCGAAGCGGCCAGCTGCTACATCACAGATGCCAGTCACAAAACAGAGAAAAACATGAAGACAGAATTTTGAACACCAGCCATACCTCCTGCTGCATTCTCTCTTCTTCCTTCTGTTGCTCGTTCTTCTTGCGTTCTTCTCGCAGCTTTTCCACTTCTCTCATTCTTTGCCTCTTTTCTTCCTCTTCCTGCCTGGCTGCTTCCAGAGCCTGCGTCCTGAGAGAGAAAACAAACAACCTTATACCTAGTGAACATTGCCAGATTGATACAGTCGAGGGTTGCCAGGTTTTCCTTCATGGAGGGGAAATCAAAAGCTACCTTTTTAGCACAATTTGATCAAATCTTCTGATATAAAAAATGTTTGTTTTTCTAAGATTTAATACATCAGATGAAAACAGCCAATCCTCAGGTAACTACACACAGAAGGCTCACATGTTTTGTTTGCATGCAGAATGCCACAGGCGTTGAAGACCTTTGAGCAAAATTCAATCAAGCAAAGCAGAGGCTAGTTGGAGCTGTCATTAACCAACACGCCCTCAAATTGTTAAAAAACAGGAGACCCGAGTTCCATTCCAGAATGGGGAGAATTTTTAAGGTGCGCCTCAGTATTTTTGCCGGAATGTTGTATTCCCCTCAGCCCTAGTTCACCCTGACAGGTAAGAGAGAAGCCTGTCTCTTCAAAGATCAACTTTGTGTTGATGTGGGCATAAAATGCCAACATTAAAAAAAAAACCTTTAACATCTAAGTAAGCTACTTTTGGCCTATCTCTGCCTCTTTTGCCTCAGTGACACAACATGCTAACAGAGACTAAAATACAATACTATATATATATTCATATTGTCAGTATCATTCAACAATCGCCCAAATCGGTTTCTGAGGATTTCCAGATCAAGCCCTCATTCGAATAAAGACATCAAAAGGCATCTTACAATAAAGTTTTGTTTCATTTTCTAATTTCCTTTCAAGCTTTTGATTGAAAAATAATAATTGCCCAAGTCATGATTCTGATTTAGGCACCCTCTTTTTCTTCCATTCTTTAATAACTAATGACTAGGGTACTGGTGGAAACACATTGATGATGTGAGTTATGACTGCACTTGAACCTAAGCCTCACACGTACCTCGTGACCTCCTCCTCAGCCAATCGCTGCTGGTCTTCCTCTTGTCGTCGTTTCTCCACGTCGATTTCCTCTGTCAGTTTCCTCTTCATCCTCATCAAATCGGCCACATCTTTTTGCTCCTTTTTCCTCATCTCCTCAAGGTTTTTCAGTTTCTGTTCTGCTTCCCTCAGCCTCTGGTCATCCTCCCTCAATGTCTTATCTTTCTGTTGTTGGAAATCTCGGAGCTCTGTCTCCTTCTTCCCCCTCTGTAGCATGCTCTCTTTCAAATCCACGTCCAGATTAGAACTCTTGAGGTCATTTCTAGAGAGGTCGTTATTTAATATATTGATATTCTTATTGTTGACTTTCATGTCTGAGTTTTTCTCGTAGAGCACACGAGGGTAAAGTCCTGAACTCAGGGAGGATGAGGTATTGGCTTTGCTGCTTTGACTAGAATTATTCAGTTCTCCACCGCTGGTAAACTCAGAACTTGAGGAAGGAGACAGTGTACCTTGTCTCGGCAAGGCAGTGGTGTTGTTTAATGCCAGCTCCCCAGAACGACTTGGCTTTAGTGTGCGGTCAAACTTTGGAGCAGCCGGCTGAGCGGAGGACGGGGGATGAGTTTCATTGGCCAGAGGTGCTCCGTTGTCGATGTGAGTTGACTGATCGGTGGGCATGCTGTCGGGCTGTAATTTCCCTTTGGAGGGAACAATTTTTTGAAGATTCTCATCCAGTTCTGGATAGTCAAAGTCCACTGAAATGAACAAAAAAACCCTCATCACTTTAATTCTTTTTTTTTTTTTTTAAAGAAAAGAAAAGCCCATCAACACAACCAACACAACAAGTTTCATTAAGTTTATTTGCTTGAGTAAAAAAAAAAGCAAATTGATGCAATAAAGGTCACTAAGTTATTTGTTTTGAGTAAAGAGAAGCACATTTGCACAATAACAGCCATTTGGGGGAAAACGTTGATTTTTTCAGGCATTTGAGCAGAGGAATGGGTGGCAAACTGTGATCGCAAAGAAGAAAAAGAAGAAGAAGAAAAAGAAGAAGATGAAGAAGTATAAGAAGAAGAGAAAGAAAGAGGAGGCAGAGAAGGAGAAGAAGACGGAGATGGAGAAAAAGAAAACTTAAAAGGTAATAACCTCCCCCCTTCTGAAACAAAATTTAAAAGATTGTTGAGCAAAACATTTCCTCTTACGTGTTGCCGTCGGTGACGGGTTTTTTTCTCTGTGGAGGTCACTGGGTTTGACCACATGGGCATTGGTGGTCATTGTAGGGTAAAACAGCAGCCATTGCTCGTAGCCACCCTCCAAAACCAGGGGCTCCGACTTGATGATGGTGCTTGTGTCAAACTGAGAATGAAACAGGAAACATTGGTCGGATAAAAAATACAGCATCAGTAACAGAAGCCACTCCTTTCACCTGGCTGTGAGAAGCTACACTAATGCTATAGCCACAAAAGAAAAGTTGATACTTGTTTACAACAGAACACTTTGTTAGTAGTCTATGAAAGAAAATTGTTCAAGTTCTGTTGAAAATAAAAAAGTGAATTGTTGCTTACATAAAAAAAACAAAAAAAAACCCAACCCAACTTTGTTAATGGTTTCAGAAAAACAACTTTGTTATAATAAGATACAATAGAAAACTTCGTTATTTATATATAAAAGTGAACATTGTTGTTGAAAATTGGTACCTATTGGTCAACAGTGGGAGGGGCCTACGCAACATGATCTGTTGGAGGGACTACCTAACAACAATGACAACTGATTGGATTATGACGGCTCGCCCACAACGCCAGGGGCCAGTGTACAATTTATGACAAAACGTAATGGAGTCACTAAGGTGGCCGTCTAAGACAGGTGTTATTGCTTTGTGTAATAGGGGTTGTGTGTTAAAATATGGTGGCCGTGGCCGCATTGGACAGGTGCCCGTTTTACACAGTTAAATTATATAGAAAAAACGCAAGGGGGGAAATGGAAAGTGGCCGTTTGTACAGGTGGCCGTCTTATAGAGGTGGCCGTCAGGGCAGGTCTGACTGTACAACTTTATTAATAGTGCATAAAGGAAAAACAACATTTCTATATAAAAGAAAACTGCTAATAGTAGACCTACACCAACAAAAAAATGTTTGTTGTTAATGAAAAAACAAATCTATGCGATTTATACATAGAAAGGTCTAGAAATAAAACTTAATTTACAAATACAGAGAACTTTGTTAGTCACTACAAAACATTGTGACTTACCTTAAAGAGTGCGTCTTTGAGAGTTTTCAGCGGCGTGCCAACAGTCACCGAGTTGAGCGTTGACTTCCAGTCAAACAGGATGATGTGATCCGCGTGTTTCCGCTTCATCCACACCTCCTTCGACTCGCTCGGGAGATTTCCCTGCATACGGTTTACAGTGGACCTGAAACACGATCATCAATACCACTTTGTTCTGGCACTTTGAAAGTTTAGGTACTGAGAAGCACATTGGCACAATAACAGTCATTTCATGTCCTGTTGCCTATCACTATGGCCACTTCTGTCGGTTGGTGCCCCCTCACCTTGCCATGACAGGCCGCCATCAGACCCAGTTTCTACTTTGAAAAATTACTTCATAAAGTTGTAGACTATTGTCAGCTTTCATGATGCTAATGTGCAATGTAGAGGCTCTTTCCTTGTTTCTTGTTGCCTCTACTTAGCCCTGTGATGCAACTGTCATCAGGTCTGTCTACTTAGCCCTGTGATGCAACTGTCATCAGGTCTGTTTTTGTCTTTATTTCTGTTTGCATGACAAAGTTACTTCAGCTTCCTTTTTCTGATCTCAGAGAGCATAAGGCATGGTATTTTAAGTTATTTCAAGACACTTCAATTTGCAGTATTTATTTTTATTTAACGTAAAGCAGTCATCTGTAAAACGATAGTTTGTGCTAGGACCCAAAAAAAATAAATAAAAAAAATAGACAGAAACAAATAGTGCAGGAGAAGTACTTTCCACTGTTTGTCGTGTTAGTGGATAGGTTCTTTGCTGTTGCAAACTCGTAAGTGGGGAGACATTTATTTTTTAGAGTGTCTCTATTTTTCTCGTGAGATGCTGTATCTCAGACGGCCTGAGTTGGCCATGACAAGCATGATCGAAGCAGCATGCCTCCTTGATGATCTATTTACAATGACTTAAGAGTTATATTAGACACAGTTGCATCCGCTCCAAAGGCCACCTGTCAAAGACAATCAAGTGTGTAAACGACTACTTCCCATAACACTGTCCAAGACGTCATCCCATCTAATACAACCACTATTACCCTAAACAACGGGCGGCTGCCTTGGATGATAAGGGCATTGGAGGACTGAGGAGTAAATAAACAAAATTCTTCAGCTTCAAGAGCCGGATCTGAAACAGACATGAGAAGCCATGGTTCATCACATATTTCTTTGCTCAGATTCCCTCCCAAAAAAAAAAATCCAATATTATCCTGGTCTTTTCACATAACCCTGTTCAAGTCCTCTAAGTAAGTAATTCCTTGTCTACCTTTACCTCTTGTTTCCGCTAATTTTCCAAACCGAGCAAAAACAACCTACCCGGGTACAATGATCTCCTCTGGCACGCTGATGCAGTCTGTGTGTGAGATGTGAGACTGAGCAAAGTCTGAAGCAGGTCGGACATCCATTAGGATCAGCTGAACCTCCGAATCACGTAAAAGTTTACATAAGTCCGTGCACTTGATCAACCCTGGGGTGGGTGCTGGTTCACTTTCTGCAGAAAGACGGTAAAAATGGTTAATAGGCTTAATGTAGGTTTTTGGGAGAGCATACAAGCAGAAAAAAAGAGTGATGAACCATGGTTCCCGATGTCTGTTTAAGAGCTAGCACTCGATGATGATGATGATAAAGATGAAGTTTAACACTTTCCACCCACGCAGCGCGCAGGGCACGCAACACTTATCCCCACGGACCAGGATACAGGTGCGGTACACGCTATATCACTGTTGCCGATCGGCGTCCCGTGGGGAAAAGGGACGGCTTCTTACTGCTGCCGATCGGCGTGCCCTGGGTGCAAAGTATTAATAAAGCACATTGACAAAATATACATCATTTAGTGTGGGGGGAAAAAGCAAAGCAAGGCAGGCAGACAGAAAATAGATACAGCATAGAGGTAGGACCTCCTAGTGGGGTCCTCCATCATCCCATAGACCTCATAATAATATGTGAAGATCATTATATCAAACATCTGTAGGTGAAAGGACATTGCTAACACCACATCCAAACCCTAACACAATGACAAAAGCGGCAGAAATCAAACAGGGTTCAAAACTCACCCGCCGGCTTGCCATTCTCCTTCACTTCGGGTGCTGCTGTGATTTCATTCTTCTTCTCCTCTCCTCCATTCTTCGCGTCTGAGTTAGTGTCCAGCGATGCCAATTTCTTAGCCACAGCTTCGGCTTCTTTAAGATCATACCTAAACGCAAGCAGATGCACAAAATAAATGGCACTGTACGAACATCTATCTATACACAAACAGACATACAAAGTAAAAGCCACTGTACGAATACTTGTACTATATGAAAACAAATTTACAAAGTAATTGCGCCGTCTCAAAAAGGGTTTTAAGTTCATACAAAAATAGAAAACTACCAGAATTTATGTGGGAGGTCACTTGGGTATTAGTAGAAAGTGTGCAATAACTGTCAGGCTGTCTGAAGCTGTTCACAAAAGACATGAGTTCAGTTTTCATGATGGGAGGTTTGTTTATCAAGCATCTCCATCTGTCTCCTGAGAGGCTGCATCTCTTCGAGTCCAGGTTGGTCTTGACAGGAAGGTTCGAATCAGCTCACATCTCAAACGGTCAAAATAGTAAAATTGTGTCCATGTGGTGTACAAAATCAACAATTACAATGAATGATCTGAATGTCTGCTCGAGCAAGACACTATAACCTTAGGTACAAAAACAGGGTGCTCCACAGTGACTGATGGCAATGGCAAGTCAATTTTCTGAATCAGCTGTGTGATCATGTGTTTTATGTAGTGATGAAAAAATACTGTATGTCATGTGCTGTCTCAAATTTCAGAACAGGGTTCAATAAAAGAAGAATTTAATAATCTATTTACAAAACAAGCTTACCTTTCTTTGAGACTGTCAGCGAGCACTTCCGCTCGCTCTATTGCTGTCAACTGATTTTTTTTCCCGATAAGATTATCAAAATAGTCCTGAAAACAAACAAACAAAACACACAAAGTGAAAATCAACATAAAATAAAATTGCATTGTTTATGCGATTTTCAAATCTGCAAGGCATTTGAGGTTTTAGTCAATGGTGGCATCTAAATCATTTGGTTTTGATTTGAGCAAAAAGAAGCACGTTAATACGATGACGACCACCCTGAGCAAGGAAATAGCAAAAAAGTCAGAACAACAGGTGGTAAGAAAAGAACTATGAGGTCCTGAAAGTGGCATCCTCTAACCGCATCCATATATCTAAATCATTCCATTCAGACTTTTAAAATATGTGAGGTGTGCTGACAAAATGAGTTACTTCTCGCTGTCCAAGAATGGAGATATCGGCCGAAAATCGACAATGAGGTCAGATTTATAGATTTCTAATTGATACCATTTTGTTCAAGTCTACCATGTCTTTTATTCTTTCACACTTACAAATTGTACAAACTTCACCTATGAAGTTGATGTATCAATTTCCACAAGGCTAAAATCGGAGAAGTAACTCATTTTGTCAGCACACCTCACATATATGTCTTATAAGAAAAGAAATAGTCCAACAAGTGGAATAGTGGCATCCTCGAACCACATCCATATCTAAATCAATTTGTTCACACTTCTAATAAGTCTTATAGCCCTATTCTATATTTTTCTGTGAAGCCACCATCACTACAGGGGAAAGAGAGTGTGAGAACTTCAAGCGAAAGGGTACATAATTAAACTATCTTCTTACAGTTACAAAAGCAAGTACTTGGATAGCCCTGTGCTTTATACTCCATGTCTAAAAAAGCCTTGGGGTATAAGACAGATACATGCATGAAGAGCTGTAAGAAAAGAAGGATCAGTAGAAAGTACCTCA
>NW_004797419.1:97878-99133 GCF_000002075.1 Aplysia californica
CCCCCCTTTCCCAGTCAACACAATGTTTTCGCCAAAATATTGGTGACAAAAATTAGGAGTTCTTTGAGAAAACAGAAGTAGTCACTGAATGGACATCATAAGGAAATCAATGTTGTTGTTCATTTTTAAACATTATGTGGTCGCTTTTAAGCTCGAGGGGACTATCCCCAAAAAATGCTATTTGGCGAAAATCGAAGGTAAAGTTTTTGCCCCTTGTTCAGTTTCTTTAAAAGACAAGGAGAGTTTTCTCTATAACCAAACAAATATACACACCAAAGAAACCAAACGTCTCCTATAGGTAGGGCAATGCCCACTTTTGTATGAAAATTTCTGTAACCCCCCGAAATCTGGATTAGCCCACTTGTCCTTAAGGTGACCATGTTTCTTTCCACCACTTGCCATCGCCACAGTTTAGATCAATTAGGAAGCGGGCTTTGAGCATGCCTGTCATGGACAGCCAGGCTGAGATACATACAACAACGCCCCAGTAGACAAACCGAGATACTAGATTGAAATTCTCCCCACTCGGTATTCGAACTCGGGTCTCCTGCATGCGACAACAAAGCGCCCTACCGCTACACCACAGACGCCAGCTGGTGAGCTCTTCATTTAAAAAAAAAATGTTTTAAGACTTTTGCAATACACGCCAGTATATTTTAGATTCTGTAGACACTAAATCGTTGTATTAATTGGTCGCTTTTATTTACGGACAAGCGGGCTAACCTATATTTCGATGGTTTCCAGAAATCTTGACCTTCACCAGAAGTGGGCATTGCCCTACCTTTAGGAGAAGTTTGGTTTCATTGGTGTGTATATTTGTTTGGTTATAGAGAAAACTCTCCTTGTCTTTTAAAGAAACTGAACAAGGGTCAAAAACTTTACCTTCTATTGTCTCAAAGAACTGCATTTTTCGAGATATCTCCCTTGTGCTTAAAAACGAGTAATGAAAAATAGTAATCGATAAACCAGGCGCTAATGAGATGTACTTTAGAACAATCAGGGTGCGCGTATACAGCACGCAAAATGTCATGAAAATCGAACAATTAATCGTGTGTGAGAAAATCTTGCTTCAAATATGTTGACGATTACCTAAAAAGGCTATAGTAATCAAATATGTTGACGATTACGTAAAAGGGCTATAGTAATCAAATATGTTGACGATTATGTAAAAGGGCTATAGTAATCAAATATGTTGACGATTACCTAAAAGGGCTATAGTAATCAAATATGTTGACGATTACGATATATATATATA
>NW_004797419.1:100664-101975 GCF_000002075.1 Aplysia californica
TGTGTGTGTGTGTGTGTGTGTTTCATTTGTAGCATTGTGTGTTCAGTGATGTCAGTGGGTGGCTATGGTCACTAAGCATTATTTCCGCCTTTTTTAGAACGTTTGATTTGTGCAGATATTCAAAGTTACTTAGGTCTCTACCAATATAATTGTTCTTGATGCCTTTCTGGTCAACTTGTATATTTTTATGATGAGCTGTCTTGCTACCATAGCTACAGATACCATTTTGTATCAAAGTTTCTATTGTGGTGGTGTAGAATATCTGAAGGATGGATAGATTCAGATTGAAAGACCTAAGTTTCAATGACAATGACAATATTTATTCATTTTCCTCAGAAAGTACAGCCTCTGATTTACCTTTTTAACAATACCGTTTACCCCATAGTTTCATGACAACTTTTGAATCGTCTGAAATGTTCACATTTTTTTGTCTTTTTCGAATTAGCAGAAATAAGTCCTCAATGACCCCAGACCTGTAAAGGATTAACTTGACCAGCAGTTGTAGAATGACCAGTCGGCGTCATCAATGATTTAAAGCCTTACCTTGACCAGTAGCGTTTGCCTCGGGGTTTCCTGTGCCATCCTACAAAAATCTTCCTTATTTTTTTAAATTTCAGTTGCTCAGTTGACTCTGTCTAATTCACAAAAACAATATAATTGGTCGCTTTTAAGCACAATGGGGTTATCCTCAAAAATGCTGTTTTGAGAAAATCGAAGGTAAAGTTTTAGGACTCTTGTTCAGTGTCTTTAAAAGACAAGAGGAGTTTTCTCTATAACCAAACAAATATACACACAAATAAAACCAAACTTCTGCTATAGGTAGGGCAATGCCCACTTTTGGTGTAGCTCAAGATTTTTGGAAACCCCCGAAATCTGGGTTAGTCCGCTTGTCCTTAAAAGCGACTAATTGTACGGAACATTTCTTTGGATATCTGTCATTTTCTAAGTGTATAAGTCTGCACCGGAATTTAATGACACAGAGCCTATAGTGAGAATATAATAATTAGATCTAGTTCTTCCCACTTCGCTTAGAACTAAACACTTGGGTGTAACTTTGCCAAGACCCAGAAAGGCTTTCCAGAATTTTACCTGAACATTGTCAATCACGTCCCAATTTTTGGTACTCCAAATTCCAGAGCCATAAAGTATAATTGGTTTAATCTTAATGTCAGTTTTTCTTTTTCTAAATCTAATTTTTGGTATGAACTGAGAAGCCATCTTGTTCGAGCAACAATCCACTGAGCTTACAGGCTCGATCTTCTAGCGTTCATCCTCGTCCGTGACAGGCAGGTTGAATGCAACCCCCCCCCC
>NW_004797419.1:102075-113600 GCF_000002075.1 Aplysia californica
GCGTTAAATATCTATAATTACAATTTATAATCAAAGTAAAAGAAAACAAAATAAAAACTGCTGTGTCAGCTCATAAATATCCTTGTGCTATTTCTTAGGTACCTGCACAACCTCCAGATCTGTTCATACATGTTCTAAAAAAGCCCTTTTTGTTCTTTAAAAACATTTTCTATGCCTGCCCCCATCTACATAATTCAGATCAATTCTGAGGCTGGCTGCTTTGGCCTCACCTATTCCGGCTAACCTTTGCTGTGTTATACATACATCATTGTGGCAGACAGATGGAGATAGTCCACCAAAACTTCCCCACTAGAGAATGGAATTCATGTCTTTTGCCTGAAATAATGAAGAGCCTAAAGACAAATCTGTATCACAGAAACCAGTAAGCAGGTCCTTTTCTCTGCTATGTAGCAAATAAAAATGAACCACCCCCCAAAAAAACCCCCCAAACAACAAACCCAACCCAAAACAAAAGAAAAAAACAACAACACAATAAAAACAAGACAGTGCCAAGCCAAACCTTTTGTTTTTTATAGTCCGGTTTAGATTTGACTTGCTTCAGGATATTGAAGTACTTGATGTACATGACAAAGGACCGCTCTTCATCATTTTGCCCATCAAAAGATTCTGCATCCTTGAAGACTTTGGCAGCCGATCGAATGATACTAGAATGCAGAGAAATGGAATCAAATGGATTTTGGACAACTGCTAATTGTACATTTTATATGTTATAGATTATAAGACAAAACCAAACATATTGAAAAAAACATTTTAAAAAATGAGCCTAATCTCTATGGCATGAGACCATAGCTAAAAATCAGTTGTCTTGGGTGTCTTGAGAGAGAAACAATGACAATATATATATATATAATATATACAGTGGAGTCCGTTTAAACTCAAATCTGTAGGACCACCGGATTTTTTTCTCGAAGTTTTCGGTTTGGTAAATAGAAGAAAAAACAAATCTCGGATTTTATTTTATTTTGGTTTACCCCAGTTTTCGGAATTACTGCGTTCTATATTGAAGCAGACTCCCCAATACGCAAAATGTATACAAATGATGATTTACTTACACCCCCCCTTCCTAACAACAAATGGAAATTGTATTAAAAGCACTAATCAACATTAAAAACAAATAAAGCACTAACATATAATTTTAAAATTCGACACAAGTAATAAATTTAAATAGCTTTTAATCGCTTTAATACAGGCAGACAATTCATACTATATAATTTGTTCTGATTTACAAAGCTTACTCTTCAAATATTGAACTCTTTCAGGTTAGAAAAAAATTCCAACAACAATAAAAGTAAAAGCAAACTCACATGTTCACATTGTTCCCAAGAGGTTTGACTTCAGACAGTTTGTGCAGATCGTCCATACATTTTCCCAAGTACAAATCCTTCTTTTTCAATGCTTTACCAGGCATGATGGCATTTCACACCTGTTAGAAAAGAAGAGCAAATATTAAATACTTGACTAGTCACAATTTATTCGTTACTCTTTTCTCCCAGGGGGGTGAACCCACTATGCCGGGGCCCTTTTTTGATACTAAATCTAAAAATGACAAAAATGTCACTAAATTGGTCATTAAATAAAAACAAGTGAACTTATTTTTATAGTTTTTAATAATGAAGATCATTTCTATAGCGTCCACTCCCGTGTAAACACAGCTCTAGGCACTTTACATAAATGCATGTACGAACAATATTCACGCACGCGACACACACACGTACACACACTCATCATCATCATTGCCTTTCTCACCCTGCACCAGGGTATAGGCCACGGACAAACACCCTCCACTTTTCTCTATCCTGGGCTAGCCTCTTGATGTTATTCCATGTCTTCCCACTTTTCTGTACATCGATTTCTGTGATTCTTCTCCAGGTTCCACAAGGTCTTCCCCTTGATCTCTTGCCCTGTGGGTTCCAATCCAAAACTTTCTTTGTTATGCAGCTGCCTGACTTCCTGAGAGTATGTCCAATCCATCGCCACCGCCTTCTTCCTACCGTATCTCTGACTGGGATCTGTCTTGTTTTCCTTAACACTTCCACATTGGTGACCCTGTCTGTCCATCTGATCCTCAGTAACCTTCTTAGACACCTGTTCAAGAAAACCTGGATCTTCTTTTTATACAAGTCTGTGATGCGTTCCATGCCTCACATCCAAACAACAGGACCAATTTCACGTTTGAATTGAAAATCCTCAGCTTTGTTTGAAGTGAGATATCTCTGGTCTTCCAAATCCTATCCAAAGATAGGAAAGCAGCTTGTGCTTTTCCTATGCGGGACTTTCAGCACCTGTTCATCCCTCTCTGTCAATTATGCTCCCAAGATAGCAGAAGGATTCAACGGTTTCTAGGGCCTTTCCTTCTATTGTGACCTGCTCCTTTCGTTGTGCATCTGTCCTTAGGACCTTTGACTTTCCGGGGTGGATCCTCAATCCAACAAACTCCGATAGGCTGTTTAATACTGTAGTCTTTGCTTGCATCTGTTCCTGGGTGTGCGACAAAAGTGTCAAGTCATCTGCAAAATCCAGATCGTCCAACTGTGTCCATGGTGTCCACTGTATACCATTTCTGTGTCCTCTGGTGGTTTCCTTCATCAGCCAGTCGATTGCCAATATGAAGAGGAATGGTGATAGTAAGCATCCCTGTCTCACACCAGTCTTGATGTCAAAGCTGTCAGTGAGCTGTCCATCATGTACAACCCTGCAACTTGTCCCTTCGTACCTGCTCTTGGTGAGGTTTACCAACTTCTGTGGGATTCCGTGGTGTCTCATTATCTTCCATAGTGTCGCTCGGTCTATACTGTCAAAGGCCTTCTCATAGTCAAGGAAGTTGACAATCAGCTGGGAGTTCCACTCCCGGGACTGTTCCACAATAATCCTCAGCGTGGCAATCTGGTCGGTGGTTGAGCGATTTTTCCGGAAACCGGCCAGTTCATCCCGTAGTCTTGGATCCGTTCCTGTCTTGATTCTCTACACACACACTCAAGCACCCATAACATGCCACATGTGCACACACATGTATGCCAAACACACACATACACACACACACACACACATCTACTTGCTTATCACTTGCGCACGCTTACACATCGTCACGAAATGAGGACATATATAATAAAATGATATACACAATGCAATTCACAAAATACATAAATGGATACATAG
The DNA here is from genome assembly GCF_000002075.1 of Aplysia californica. Taxonomy (NCBI): domain Eukaryota; kingdom Metazoa; phylum Mollusca; class Gastropoda; order Aplysiida; family Aplysiidae; genus Aplysia; species Aplysia californica. Next base: position 105,253 of record NW_004797419.1, read on the forward strand.
TCATTTACATAACATTGTACTGAACTTGAATCTGCTAACATAAAAATTATGTCATTAAATGTGTCTTTAAAGATTTTTAAAATTTAGACTCAGATGTTGTATGTCTCAAGGGTTGGGGAAGACAGTTCCAAACTGATGGAGCAAGGTGGGCACACGATCTTTCAGGTAATTTTTTCGTAACGTTCTTAACATGCAAGTAATGTGGTCCCTCTTCTTTTTCTTTAGTACAAGCCTAGCAGAATGATTTTGAAAACGTTGTAACTTGTGAAGAGTGGTATTTGGTAAGTTAGCTAGTAAAGCATTGCAATAATCGATGCATGAAAACAAGAAAGATGACACGAGCGTTTTCAACGAGTTTTCATTCAAAAACATAGACACATGACCAATTCTACGCAATTCACAAAATAAAATGGTACATAAATAATTGATATGATGTTCCATTGACAATTTTGAATCAAAATACACTCCCAGATATTTTGCTTTATTAGTAAAATACAGTTTTTCATTTTCAGTATGATCAATGTCTACAGGGAGTATGGCTTTTCTTTGGGTTACAAAAACGAATTTCAGTTTTATTTTCATTAAGCTGGAGCTTATTATCAACCATCCACTTTTTAACCTCATCAATGCACAGACCCAGCCATGGTAGTAAGCAAAGTTTTAATATCTGATGGTGGAACAGATTTATATAACTGTGTATCGTCTACGTACATGTGAAAATTCATATTGTGCTTTCTGATCACAGCTCCAAGCGGCTGTGTATATAACGTATACAAGATTGGACCCAATACTGAACCTTGAGGCACTCCAAAGTCTAGCTTAAAAATTGAAGAAAGAGAGTCGTGCACAGCAACAGATTGTGTTCGGCTAATCAGGTGGGACCTGAACCAGTCAAGAACCCTGCCAGACAGGCCAAATGTGTTGAAAAATCGTTCGATAAGAATAGTGTGATTTATAGTGTCAAAGGCAGCACTAAGATCAAGAAGAGAAAGAATTGATATTTTGTTCTCATCCGCCTCACACAAGAGGTCGTTATATATTTTCAATAGCGTAGTTTCTGTGTTATGAAACTGCCGATAGGCAGATTGAATGAATTCATATAAATTGTTTTCTTTTAATCCTTAGAGTGCTGACTTCTTTCCCCTTATATTTTCCTTCTGTACTGAATTCATTTTGGAAAAATGCCAGATTTGCACATACGCTTTTTTTGGTGCTAAAATAACTTCTGTATGTGTCAAAATTTCTAATGAAGGTAAGAATAAAAGTTTTAGAATATTGAAAGTTCTTTATGAAAATGTGAAGCAAAAAGTATTTTGCGAAGTTATTACTGTAGTAGTGGTATTGGAAATGACTGAATAAAATCTGCCGGTTCATTAGATCTCTAGATCTAAACCAGAGTCTAGATATGCTTCGTAGGCCTACGTTATATTCCACAAAGTGTTAGCCCTAGCATCAAAACCCTCGAAATCATCTTCTGATTCAAGGAAAATACGCGAATTATCTTCATCTGAATCTGATGCGACATTATTTTCATGTTTGTCGCCGGTTGCAATCGCGAATTTTCCAACTTCACTGTCACTCGACTGTCAACGTGAAACAAAAAACTCCTCGCACCTCGATCGAACCCCGTGGCAAGAAAAATGGCCGGCAAAATCAATTCTGCTTAGCCTACCAGCCAGCAGTATCAAAATTAGTACTTCGTTCTTTTCGTACATCGGTTATACTATGCCAATGTCTATCGCGAGCAGCGGTCGCGATCAGCACTTTACGGAAGTTCGGGCCGTTGCGACCGGTAGCGATCAGCACTCTAAGGGTTAAATGATTCTTCAATTGTGAAACAAAACAACTTTCTCCATGACATGATGAATGAAATTATTGAAGTCCCGATAAAAGAGACTTGACGTCGAAGTCATCGTAAAGGAATGTGCCCGAGCTGCTGTCAGCGGCTCACTGGCACAGCTGCTTGCTGGAGATAAAGAGTTTTAAAGTGGGGAATGCATTGGCATATATATGTAGCATTAAGGTAGTCTCTAGCATGCACACATAGCGTAATCAGCAGGACGCAGACACTTTTTTGTTACCATCCATACGTACGAATTTCAGGCTTATCAATGGAGATAAACAAAGTTGGACGATTGGGTCAAAATTGTAGGTGAATTAGGCCCCATCATGTGAAACCCCATCATGCTTATTGGGCTTATATATATAGATCTATGTCACTTGAATTTGATTTTTGACCATAATTTCTTGTCCACCTCTACTGGGATCAGCAGTTTCTCTTAAACGCTGAGAAACCTTTCCACTTCAACAATCATTTGCTCCGCCATAGGCCCCTAGTCCACTCTCTGCATAACTTCACCAAGATATTATTTTACAGGACACTAGCAAATTGTTCCGCCTTAGTGTTATAATCTTGGTTGTTGTTATTCTCACCCGGAGTGAGAATAGTATCCATTTTATTCTCAACCCGGGTGAGAATAATATCCGGTTTATCATCAACCTGGGAGATCTGAATAATCACTCCGAAATTGTAACTTAAATCAATTTTACTTGTTGACACTCAAACAACAGGACCTAGGAATCCTGGTCATACAAATTACACAATAACAAACACTACTTTTCAAACTGGGAGTGTATACAGACCCGGTAACCGGGAACAAAGTCACAAAGTATACAGACCCGGTAGGGGAACTCTTTTGTGATTTCGGAAAGTTTCAGCGCCCTCTTGGCTCAGGGCAAACCTAGGTTCTTCTAGATATTTATGGCCTAGGTCTAGATCTAGGTCTAGGCAGACGGACATAAATCTTTGATCTAGTTTCGAGGCTAGCCTAAATCGATCTTGATCTAGATATCTAGATATCCAAATGAAGATTGCGGATGTCTTTTCGATGAACGATCGTTTTTCCTCCGTTTTGGAGTTGGAGGAATCACAATTTGAAGAAAAGAACAATGTCATAATTTTAATCGAGCAGCCACCCTCTCTATTTCTCTGTCCCTCTCTCCTCTGTGTATCGCTCGCCTTCTCTCTTTCTTTCTTTGTCTCTGTCTTTCCCTATTTCCCACTTTATCTTTCTCTCGTTCCCTCCTGCCAACTGGGGCATGTCATACATTTTGCTCATTGCTAGCACCCCCCCCCCCCCCCTCTCTCTCTCTCTCTCTCACACACACACACTAGATTTCTACCGGGGCTGGGCGCTGAAACTTTCCGAAATCACAAAAGAGTTCCCCTACCGGGTCTGTATAGTTCGTGACTTTGTTCCCGGTTACCGGGTCTGTATACACTTCGTTTCAAACCACAGAATTCTACACTTATAGAAGCGGAACTCCTTCTTCGCGATCGCCGATTCGCTGTGAGGAATTGAAACTAAAACATGGCGGCCAGTTGAGGGCACCTTTGGCTGCGCCGCACAGCGAGGCTTCGCGTTGCTATGCACGCTGATGCTAGTGGTAGGGCTTGGAAGACACCTTACATTAAGTTACATCAGTATTTTAAAACTTTCTTCGAAGAGGAAATATAGTGAAATAGTCTAGTACATTTTTACTGCCAACAATATGTCATAATTGGCAATGTTACAATCTTTTTGTATCTGTATTGTTGGTTTGTTGTTGTTTTTTTAATGATGGGATGGGATGGGATCTAGATCTAGATAAAGACTAAAGATAGATCTAGATCTCTAGTTCTACTACTAGATCTAGATCTACTAAAGATCTTCACAATCACAATACACTTGATAATAACACTAATTATGAACATTAACTCTGTTGGAAAAGTATCTAGATATAGTCTTGATTAGTACTAGATCTACGATTGGAGAATGTGTCGGTTGCACATAAAATACATAGGCCTATTGTACATGCTGCCAAAAACACAAAAATGCAGAAAAGGCCTCTAAATATTGTTTTACACATAAAAGCCAATAATGCAAAACAAAGTAAACAAGAGTGGAACTGGCATATGTTTCCTGAATATATGTTCAAAGTCATTTTCTGTGTGTTGGGAGTGTGATTTCTAATGCATGAATGAGAGGCTCATTCAGATGTGATAATGAAGAAACTTGTGTCTACGGTCACAACAGAAAGAGTTCCATGGCGAGTGATCACTGGTCAAGGATTTCAGAGCTGTGTGCATTTTGAGAAAAATGTATCCCCATACTCTGGATCACATGTCGAGGGGATGGGCTTGTCCCCCTGTAATCCCCGCACACAGTAAACAAACACATATTTTGGAACACGAACAAGAAAAAATAAGTGGTCTGTTGTTACGGATCAAATTGAAGTCCTGTTTCAATTCGATTAATTGATAAAAGTGCGTATCGCAATGCGTTGGACACCCCTGCCCTATAGGCCTATATGCTATTTAATAAATACATTCGTCAGACCTGGAATCTTTAATGCCCGCACACAGTAAACAAACACACATTTTTAAACACGTATAAGAAAAAATAAGTGTTGTCTTGTTACGGATCAAATCGAAGTCCTGTTACAAATCAATTAATTGATAAAAGCAAGTATCGCAAGGCATCGTCTAACCCAGCACTATTACGCTATTTTATAAATACATTCGTCAGATCTGGAATCTTTAATCTTTAATTTTTAATCCCCGCACACAGTAAACAAACACACATTCATGAACACGTATAAAAAATAAGTGGCCTCTTGTTACGGATCAAATTGAAGTCTTGTTACAATTCGATCAATTGATAAAAGTGCGTATCGCAATGCGTTGGCCACCCCTGCCCTATATGCTATTTAATAAATACATTCGTCAGACCTGGAATCTTTAATGCCCGCACACAGTAAACAAACACACATTTTTAAACACGTATAAGAAAAAATAAGTGTTGTCTTGTTACGGATCAAATCGAAGTCCTGTTACAAATCAATTAATTGATAAAAGCAAGTATCGCAAGGCATCGTCTAACCCAGCACTATTACGCTATTTTATAAATACATTCGTCAGATCTGGAATCTTTAATCTTTAATTTTTAATCCCCGCACACAGTAAACAAACACACATTCATGAACACGTATAAAAAAATAAGTGGTCTCTTGTTACGGATCAAATTGAAGTCTTGTTACAATTCGATCAATTGATAAAAGTGCGTATCGCAATGCGTTGGCCACCCCTGCCCTATATGCTATTTAATAAATACATTCGTCAGAGCTGGAATCTTTAATGCCCGCACACAGTAAACAAACACACATTTTTGAACACGTATAAGAAAAAATAAGTGTTGTCTTGTTACGGATCAAATCGAAGTCCTGTTACAATTCAATTAATTGATAAAAGCGCGTATCGCAAGGCATTGGCTAACCCAGCACTATTACGCTATTTTATAAATACATTCGTCAGATCTGGAATCTTTAATCTTTAATTTTTAATCCCCGCACACAGTAAACAAACACACATTCATGAACACGTATAAAAAATAAGTGGCCTCTTGTTACGGATCAAATTGAAGTCTTGTTACAATTCGATCAATTGATAAAAGTGCGTATCGCAATGCGTTGGCCACCCCTGCCCTATATGCTATTTAATAAATACATTCGTCAGACCTGGAATCTTTAATGCCCGCACACAGTAAACAAACACACATTTTTAAACACGTATAAGAAAAAATAAGTGTTGTCTTGTTACGGATCAAATCGAAGTCCTGTTACAAATCAATTAATTGATAAAAGCAAGTATCGCAAGGCATCGGCTAACCCAGCACTATTACGCTATTTTATAAATACATTCGTCAGATCTGGAATCTTTAATCTTTAATTTTTAATCCCCGCACACAGTAAACAAACACACATTCATGAACACGTATAAAAAATAAGTGGCCTCTTGTTACGGATCAAATTGAAGTCTTGTTACAATTCGATCAATTGATAATAGTGCGCATTGCAATGCATTGGCTAACTCAGCATTATACGCTATTTAATAATACATTCGTCAGATTTGGAATCTTAAATTATAATCATAATTATATGTGCCGCGCGTGGGAAGTGAAAGTGAAAGGAATTGAAAATGCTTTCAAAAACAAAAACATAATTAAAGTAGGACTACATGTGCTTATAAAGGCTCAAAAAGGTGTATGGATGCAGAAATTAATGTTTCGGATGAAAATAATACGCTATCTTCACTACTGTAGCATGCGGTCAAAAATTTGATGCGCAACTTATTATCAAATATCTAGGCTACTGAACTATCAAACACCTAGATCTAGATTCTCCTACTTTTACACAATGACTTAGATCTATATCAATTCGTCTTAACCGATGAGTATTTTTTTCAAACATTTGTACACATCTATAGGTTCTATATTATTCTAGAAATTTCTTTAAAGAAAATTCTTTAATAAATACTAGCCCAATATATAAAAAAAAAATCCCAGTCAATGGTTTCTACAGATTTTTAAAAAGTTTATAGCTGGAGCTAAATCTCTTTTAAAAGCAAGTCCGTCCTTTTTTCTACTTCTGCTGGCGACATAAAGTTAATTATTGAACGCATGTTTTGAGAACATTAATAAGATCTAGTGAAAAAATATGTTCAGTGTAAAACAAATTTATTGTAATAAGTTTTACTACTAAAAAACTACATAGGCCATATGCGTATGCAAAATGTGTGTGGGAAGCTAGAAGTGCTATGAATTTTTTTCAGTTCTGTAGATCTTATATATATCTATATAAACTCTGTATGTCTGCTTTTTCTGTTGTTGCACTCCAAAACACAACAATTTAAAACTTTAATTCCAATCTCTAGTTACACAGTGAATTCTGTAACTCAAAATTACAAACTGGACAGTAAATGTTCCACTTTTCACTCGTTTGTAAAAGCCGCTCTTGCTTTAAAAGCTATAGGGTTACTTCCGAAAACGATAAATAGTGCCCTCACGACGCCATTGTTTTCGGTCTTCAATTCCTCACAGGTCACGTGGTACAGTTCCCATTCTATAAGTGTAGAATTCTGTGTTTCAAACTAAAGACTTTAACTTTAGTTCAGTAGTGGACTCTTGAGGCTTGAGGATCCAAGCTAGTGGTTTTTACTAGGATGTCAATAAAATACTAAAAGATCTAGACCTATACAGACATAGATCTATATCATGATGTATTGGAGACAATAGACTACCTGGCTCGTCTCGACTGATCAGGTGAGAATCTCCAAATCCAACAAGAGACAGAGAGCCTGACCCAGTCCAGTCGCAATTATTTACACCTTGACCTGAAAATGTTTCGCGAGCCTGATTGAAGACTAGATCTAGATCTAGATTCTAGATCTAGAATCTAGATATCTAGATACGCCATGGCGGACTAAAAATGTGAAAGGTTATCATATCTATCGTCCATGAGGCTGGCAAACTACGACTGTAAATTGACCAGCACAGTGTAAATTGACCAGAACAAGCAGAAGTGTACCCTCTTCAGATCCTGTTCCAGAGATTGTTGACAAACAAACAACTTCCGCCTCCGGCAGCAGGCCATAGTAGTCCCACAATGCGTCATAAACAAGGGAGGTTAGGCCTAATGAGACAACGGTAGTTTCAAGATCGGAGCTCTTCCTCCTGTCTGGACTGCCCCGGATTACTCCAGATTTTAAAGAATTAATTAATGTACCCTAGTACATTGTATTTTATTTATAATTATACATGTTTATGTTCTAGTAGTATAGACCAACTGAGAAAGACTCTAAACGATCTGACGGTCCCCAACAACCAAAGAGCACAATTATCATAATTATAGGCTCAAACTAGACGAGACGCTTTTTGTTTTTTTATGGTCTTACAGAACCTAGAATCTTACATAATCTTGCAATCAATCAAGAAGTTTCAGTTTTGGAAAAGAGTGTAATGTTTATTTATGAAAAGATCCACCTACTGATCTGACCCAGTATTTAATACAGATAAAAAACAATTGCTTAATGATGAAAGGCCTCGCCCGCTTTTTAGACAGGTGGCTAATACTAATGCAAACGCGCAAATTTGCAAGTTCAGTATACTTGCTTACTAAAAACTTGCGCAATTTAGAGGTCTCTAAACTGTAGGCCTAGGCTAGGCTAAACCTTCGACTAGATCTACACTTTTAGATGTCGTGTGATCGTAAGTTGAAATAGCCGAAGGAAGGAAAAGATAACAAGGCTTATTACAAAATAAGAGTATGTTTAGTAGCCTTTGTCTCCCTTTGGTCATTCTTCGGAAGCAAAGGTTTTTTTTGCCCCTGGGTAAAGTGATTAAAGCAGGCGGACACTGTAAATTGGTCTTGATTTTTCTAGATAATCTGTTATTTAAAGAACCGTTTAGGTTTTTTTTTATAGGCTTACTCACACTCACACACACACACACACACACACACACACACACACT
>NW_004797419.1:114483-117125 GCF_000002075.1 Aplysia californica
CATCTTCCGAGGCAGGTAGCCACTGGTCATCGGCTTGAGGGTGTCACTGCTCGCTAGGGGGCTTAGCCCTTTCTGGAACACGAACCAGATATAAACAACACCCCCTCCCACCCACCCAGCTCCCTTACACACACACTAACTCTCTCATTCACTCAACAGAGACACACATACACACACACACACACACACACACACACACACACACACACACACACACACACACACACACACACATATATATATATATATACCCATACACACAGACACACATACGTGCACACACATGTATACACATACGTACACACGCACGCACGCACACACGTACACGTACGTACTCACACGTGCATATATAGTCGTCCACACACACACACAAGTACACACATAAACACACAGGTACACTCCCAAACACGCCAACTCACACTTTGACTCGTAGACAGACACACAGTACACGCGTACACACACATGCACATATTATGTACCTGCTCACACACGTAAACACAGCCTTACACACATAAACATAATATACAGACTGTCACACACAGTAAAACAGCAACTTCCATGCAATTAATCTGGTGGCTACATTAAGTATATATATAACACTATGAATACTGTAACAGCACTGTTTGCAAGCTTCTGTGTCTTCTCTCATTATTAAATCAGAAGGGAAAAAAATGCGTTTTAGAAAAATGCTCAGAAATCCAGTAACCCGATTAGACCCCCCAAAAAAACTACCGATGCGCAAGGGCAGATGGTAGTTTTCATAATAGGAATACGTTACTGCCAGCTTCATAAACAAATGGTCGACAGCAGCAGCGGATTGATCATGAGGTGTTGTATACCTAAAGGGGACCCCCCCCCCCCCCCCCCCCCACATTTTGGACCGTTTAAAGACTTCGACGACAAAGAATGATGCTTTTTTCTGTTAGTGTTAGGACCTGGTTTCGATTAGCGGCTAAGCATAGAAACATATTATTTTGTTTTCTATGATGAATCATACGTTGCTTTCCGTCTTTTTTTCTGAAAATAATATTTGGTTGTTCTGTCTCGTGAAATAATATAATAAAAAACATTTTGCTGTTTCCGTGTAATAAATATTTTTCCCCACGATAGGCTTAGATCTACGTACGACCTTTAACCCCCGAGTGTAAAGTAGGTTCTATACATAGAGTTACCTCCTTTTAAACACATCTATGGTTCTATATGAAAGTTGATTGGCTTGACGGTATTTCTATTTTTACATTAGTGTTTTTATTAATTTCTATCGTGACATCGGGGAAATGAGCCCTGTCTTCCTCCCACGATGCCACGACGTACTCGTCTGGCAATAATTCATGATTATATATCATCATCAAAAAGTGCCAGATCTGAAACAGACACAGGCGAGAATGATTCGCCTTTCATTTCCTTTTTATTTATTGTGGAATATGTGGCATCTGATGTAGGGCATAACAATTATATTGTATGTAGGCCTCTCCTTGATATCTAAAGTGGTGAACTTGTTTGATCTCCAATTGTAAGAACCCACGCAAAGAAAAAAATAACTGATCCAGCTCAACTTTGAATAGGTTTCACAAAATTAATAGTTTTTTTTCTCCCAGAAACTAAGAATAGAACGGTAAATACATGTTTCTCCTGACTACCTGAAAGCACTTCAAAATAACTGCTCATGGGTTAAGATGGATGATATTAAATAAGATACGATTTTATTGATCTCCACAAAGAGACAATTTTTGCGGTAATGTGAATATATACATTCACAAGCAGTCGTCAACAAACACACACACACACACACACACACACACGCACACACACACACACACACACACACACACACACACACACACACACCCACACACACACCCACACACACACACATACACACACACAAACTGAAACACAAACTGAAACACAAACACACAAATCTTTTACTGAACTTGTGAAAGAGCGGTATTCCGTGTAAATGGAAGCGATGAGTCAAGTTTGACTAGCATTTTAAGTGGAGATCAGCCTCTCTCATTCTCAAGGACGCAATTATCATTGTGTGCTTGAATCATTGATTTTTGAAGTCTGAAATTTCCTGGAGATGCTTAGTGTTTGTCATACACTTTCAGTCTAGATCATAAACTTTTATCACGATATTTTAGATCGAGCATTCTGACGTATCTCCGGTTCTTTATGGGACGCGTCTTTACAGTTAAATGAACGGTAAATTATGGGAGAGTGTCGACTGTGGCGAGACAGATCTTATGATAGATCTAGTTCAGAAAACAGCAATTGTTGTAAAAGATGAATAACTTCCCTAGAAACAATACACGTTTGGCTTCATTTGGGGGTAATCATCATCATCATCATCATCATCATCATCATCATCATCATCATCATCATCATTAAAGTACTACAGTCTATACTCGTATGATCTGATTGTACTGCAAGTGCCGTAAAACTCTTATTAAAACAAAGAACATATTTGTACAGGTCAAAAGACTGTGTCCCAAAAAAAAGGGAACAGGGTTCCTTAATAAAAACCCTACAGTGTTGAAACGAGCTATGCAACTACTCTAAACAACTAACTGATATAAATAGAACCAATTTGCACAAGTCAAAAGATGCCAAATGACCGACCAGATCGTTCTAAATTGTCC
>NW_004797419.1:117872-120354 GCF_000002075.1 Aplysia californica
TGAATACCGCACTTATCGCTCTTGGAAATTGATTGTTTTTTTGCATGCGTGTTCACAAACATTAAATCAAAAAATTTGTCTGTTCTTTTTTTCTAAACGAAATAGAACATTTTTAATGAATTTTTTCCTGAGGTAGCATTCAAGTTTGCAAAAAATACGTGAAAATCCACACTCCAGACACCACCAACAAAATTTTATTTCATATATCAAAAATTCAACAGACCTATTTTTAGTATTACATCCTCTCCTCATTCTGTGAAAATTTCATGAAGATTGGAGGAAAAATGGTGGAGTTATTTTAAAAAAAGTATAGAGAAAAGTCGCGTTTTGAGAAAACGGCCGATAAAGAAAAATAAAATACTGACTTTAAGAGGAAATGGCAGTGACAAACATGCCCTGTATGGGAAAAAATACAGTTTTTTGGGGTTCTTATGCGATGAAATAGTTATAGGACAGGCTTAGGAAGCTACTTATGCCTACAACTCAGATTCCATAATTTTGAGCCAAATTTTGACTTTGGAGGTGTAGCCCCCCCCCTCCCCCTTTCATAAAAACCCTACAGTGTTGAAACGGGCTATACAGCTACTCTAAACAACTAACATGATACAATTAGAACCCATTTGCACCAGTGAAAAGATGCCAAATGACCGACCAGATCGTTCTAAATTGTCCGTGTAATTCGGTTGTTAGCTCGAGAGCCCGTGGAAACCCCGGAGTGCTTCTATCTAAGATATCGGGATGACCTCAAGAAGACATGAATAAACAAAAAGACCACACGAGATTTTATGGACCTCGGACTTATCGAGGGCTCGTGAGCGATTTGATGGGTGCTAGGGGAGAGGGGGTTATGATTTATAAATGGCGGGCGTTGAAGAGACGGAGAGAAAGACGGACATACCACCATGACGTCAATAGTGATGAAAAGAAGGAAGAATAAGCTTAAAACGAATGACGCAGGTGTGGCCTAGGTTATTGCCCCCCTGATAGGAAGGTCTGTGTGTCTGTCTGTGTGTCTGTGTGTCTGTGTGTCTGTGTGTGTGTCTGTCTGTCTGTCTGTCTGTCTGTCTGTCTGTCTAAAGTTACATGTATGCTACATGTATGTATGTAAGATATTTTGAAGAAGACTTTCCATTTCGACCCTGCCTTTCAGAGCTTCTCCAAGCTGTAAGTCTTTGGGTTTCAGCAGTGCTTGTCAACTTTTTTTTGTAACGTGTGCCCATCTATAATATGTCAGGGATCGTGGGGAAATCAGGCGCTCGTCCAAAAAAGTGAAATCAAAGAAACCAGAGTTTTTCTGACTGTTGTGCATTTTTTTTCAATTTTTGTTTTTGGCTAAACACTTTTATGTTCCCCTAGAAACAAATTTCAATGTGGATTTTGATGAAAAACATTGATCAAAGCAATGACAAAATGTAAATTTCCAGTTTCTGAGAACAATCAAGATTTGGAAGTTGCCAAACTTTGGCGGCCATTTTTCTGCTAACTTTACCTTTGACACCTGGCGACTCCCATCACCATCAATGGCAAATATCTTAACTTTTATTCAAAATAGATGGATATTTTGCTTGCCAGATGCAAGACAAATGAATACGATTTAAGATGATACTACTAACTTGATAAGCCCAGGTATCGACGAACGCCTGATTCCACCGCGTTGTGACACATACCGTACCTATCTTGTCTGAGCGGGGCATTAGATAATACATATCACTACTCGGGTGACCCCCACCGCCCACCAACATTACAAAATCACACACTGGTGAGCGATATCGTCTAAGCCAGGATTAAAAGACAGAGTAACAGCATCCCCACAGATACTTAGAGCTACTCGATGAAATAAAATTGATCAAATGTCACTAGATCCAGGACGCATGTCTTTGGCGTCCAAGGTGAAGAGGCCAACCGATATATCACGGAGAGAAATCTAACAAAAAATTCCAAAGATGTAGAGACAGTAAGAATGTTCCGCTAATTAGAAGTAACACGAACTATTTCAAATGTGACTTAAAATTGACATGAATAATAAAGGAGAGCTCCATGTATGTATTCAGAATGCTTGGCTAAATTTGCACCTACGGCGGAAAACAATCAAATGAGCGGCGAACCGAGTGAAGCGGACAGATTGTATCAATAGCTAAACTGTACCGGTAATAAGAATTCTCAATGACATTGCTGGTACTGGGGTTTAAAGTGGATTGTTTATTGGGGTCATCAATTTTTCACACCAGTTAGAACAATGCCGCCCCGTGCCCTCGTTTCGCCTCGTGGCTTCCAACGAGTAGTTTGTACAGACGCCGTCAAGCGGGCACGAGTCAGTGGTGCAAGTCTGAAGATTGTAAAAGCTTTACGAGGACGTAACGGACACATAGATCTTTTGTCGACAAGCTGTTTTACTGTTCTAAGTCTAGATAGCAACATTTTTCAGGAGAGAGAGAGAGATAGAGAGAGAGAGAGAGAGAGAGAGAGAGAGAGAGAGAGAGAG
>NW_004797419.1:121168-125338 GCF_000002075.1 Aplysia californica
CCCAACCAAACCAACATCAATAAACAACAACAACCAAACAAACCCTAAACAAACCCACATGTTTTAGGTTATGACTTCTCTATATATTGTCCAATCTGGACACTGTATATTTGTACACATAATTTGTTGAATGCAGACATGTTTATATTTATCTAAGATATAATATGTAGGCCTATGTTTATGAATAACTAAAATAGCGTGTTTCTTTTTTATAAAGTGCCCCAAAATAACTCATCTTCAAGCATTGTCGAATGACTCAAATGAGCGTCCTCAACGATGTCACGTCTGTGGTGTGATGATGCTGCCGAGGTCCCTCGTCCTTGAACGTAAAAAACGATCGCTCTGTTCTCAAGCGGGGAATTATTTTGTCGAGTATGTCTGTTTGTGAGCTGGAAATCTGTATCTCCCACAACCTGGGTTGAAACAGCTCGCATCTTAACTGAAATAAATTGTGTAGATAATGGTACTTGACATTTACAATCATTGCAACACCCCTCTGCATGCAAAATATATAACTAAATTGTGTCGACATCCAACTTACAACTTACACTAGCGGAATAGAGCATTTCCAGGATGTTTTTTCTTGTTCCCAGAGAGGACTTCGAGCTAAGAGGAAATATCTCAGGAAGGATAAGAAGACATTTAGGGAACCTTTACCATCTCAAATTTGTTTAGTTTGAGTAAAAAAAAAAGCACAAAGGTTAAAAAATGGGTCAAGACATTGGTGATGCCAAAACATGGATATTTGACGACAAATTACAGGTTATGCAACCTGAAGGTTCGATAAATATCTGTTGATGAAGAGTACATAGATACATGTATTAAGAATGATAGGATATATTTTACGCACAAAGCGAACAATCTGGGCCTTTTTTTGTTGTTCAAAATTAAACTTTGCACCATATCACTTCTTATTTATGCTACACTGCCGACGCCGGTATATTTTGTGCTATAGAATTCTGGGCTTATTGAAAGATGTGAAGTCGCACCTGGACCCCAGGGTGCCAGGGAAAATCCGCGTGTTGGGAAATTTTTAGGCCTCTTTTTTAAATTTTAACAAGGCAAATTTTAATGACGTTTGTTTTTGCCGCTTCAAAATGACTTAATTCACCGTCATAAAAACTGGTCGTCTATTCGTCTATGGTTTGTAGGACTTATAATTGCCTTCTCCCCCCCCCCCTTCGTCCCCACTGCTTTTGCCCTAGCCCCGCTCTTTTCCTCATTGATTTCAATTTCAGAGCCAATCATGGAATCATGTTACAGTAACTGCCTTTAGGAGAGTGTCTACTCCACCTGAGTTTTCCGCTTGTTAGTCATTTATATCCTGTGGTAGAACGAACAACACATTGATCACAATTTTTTTTTTCTTCACGCTGACATAATTTCCCCCAACCAGTTCTTTTTTCCAGTTAACTATTTCCTTATCACACCCCATTTTTACTTTTTAAAGTTCGTTGTAAAAAAACCCAACAACAAATTGATGGTACTTGTAGGATAACTGGTAGGCACCACTGGCAATGCCTATTTTCCCCCCTCCAGTCTATTGACTGTCTTGCTTTCCTCTTTACACCTGTATCTGTGGTGGAGTGGTCAGGCTCTTCGCCGTCGTACGTGCGGGGACCTGGATTTGATTCCTGAACAGCAACAGCACATTTATGTAGATCTGCTGTTTAGTTTCGTGCCACGTAAGAACAACATGACAATAAACAACAACAATGACAATAACAGTAACAACAACAACAACAACAACAACAACAGCAGCAGCAGCAGCAGCAGCAGCAAACAACAACACCAACAATAGCAACACCAGTACCAACAACGGCAACAACAACAGCAACAACAGCAACAACAACAACGACGACGACAACAACAACAACAACAACAACAACAACAACAGAAACAACAACAACAGCAGCCACAGCAACAACAACAACAACAACTACAACAGCAACAACAACAGCAGCAGCAGCAGCAGCAAACAACAACACCAACAATAGCAACACCAGCACCAACAACGGCAACAACAACAGCAACAACAGCAACAACAACAACGACGACGACAACAACAACAGCAACAACAACAACAACAGAAACAACAACAACAGCAGCCACAGCAACAACAACAACAACAACTACAACAGCAACAACAACAGCAGCAGCAGCAGCACCAACACCACCACCACCAACAAAAACAACACCAACAACAACAAAAGAACAACAACAACAACAGCAGCTGCAGCAACAACAACAGCAACAACAACAACAACAACAACGACAACAACAAAGCTCACACAGATTTGCTACACCGAGAGTCGAGCCACATAACAACCCATTCTTGAAACAATGTTTCAAACAGCATCAGCAACAATAACAACAACCACAACACACGCAGATCTGTTGTACCGTCTCATACAACACGACCATGAAACACAACACACACAACACACACACACATACACACACACACACACACACACACACACACACACACACACACACACACACACACACACACACACACACTCAGGTCTGCTGGCCTCGGCGTTTGCACAGAGTTAAGCTGATTGCTTTTAGCCATTGTTAGCCTGAACGGCGGGTTGCTTCCACTCTCTGATTTGGCCCAATGGCTTTTCACGGTTTTGCCTTCATTGGATAACCATAAGTAGATCAGGCTAATAATAAATAGAGAAGCCACTCAGGCTTCACTATAGCTGCCGTCTGCTCATAAACAAAAGTGCTCAAGACTTCGGAGCCTATCTTACTCTTAAACGTTTTCTTTTTTATGTTTTTAGTACAAGATCTGGTTCTAGTGAAAAATGGTATGAGTTTAACACTATCAACACTACTAGGTTATTTAAGAGGCGGGACCTCCTAATTTAACGTCCGTCTCCGAAAGGACCGAGCCAAGTGGGAAGTTTGTGTAAAGTGTCTTTCTCAAGGACACAACGTCGGACCGAGCTGAGGCTCGAACCCCCGAACCCGCAATCTCACGATTACGAGTCCGGTAGCCTAACCACTAGGCTACCGACACCACCCTTGTTCTAGTGAATGCTTGGAGATGGCGTATTCTTCTACCAATTTTTTTTGGTTAAAGCTGTTTAATGTTATATGGAGGAATTCATCAGGTGTTTTTTATAGTTTTTTTGCGATTGACAATTCCTGTAAAATTGAGATTTGTCCCACGAAGGCGTATTGGCGACGCAACCAAATTGTGGTAGTTTTGTTGCAGATGTTAATGTAACAAAAAGGGCAGAAATAATCCACATGTTTGTCAGTTTTACTGACTTTGACAAAGATTCCATTCATATCCAGACCAGGGTCTTTACGTAGGCCTATTCGCGAATGGAAGAATGGTTGCAGTAGGCGAATCTATTTTTCACAGTTCCGTTGGAGATATTTAATAAATGTATATCCGTTTAGTTTTGTTTTTCTGTCGTCTTCTACCGCAAGGTGTCAAGGGGAGATGCTTATTTCCGAACTTAGGCTAGGTATGTTTGCCTTATAGATCGTCATGTTGTTTCTTTGCGTCGATACATCTTTTTATGGTCTTCCCTCTTGTTTCGATTTAATTAAATCTCATATTGTAGGCCTTTGAGGCAGGCTCTTGTGGCCCCATTCTCATAACATGTCCATACCATTAGATTTATTGTCTTTTAATGTACTGTATGCTTGATTCCATGTCCATTCGTTGCCTATTCCATGTCTATTTGTTGCCTATTCCATGCCCATTCGTTGCCCATTTCATGCTCATCTGTGCATTTATTCCTTTATTTCTCTCTTCTTGTGACGTTTATAGCGTCTTTCTGCGGTATTTTACTGTAACGGTAATGTAGCAGAAATTGGCTGCGCATTTGTCGGTTTTGTTACGTTTGACGAAAATGGTTTTCTTGTTCAGACTTGGCTCCAGGTAGGCTTGAGTGGCAGCAATAAACGTATTTCATCATTTTTTTATTTGTTGAATTCAATGTTGAATGTTATATGCAGGAACTGGCCAGATATTGGTTTTAAAAAAATCTAGTTTGGCTGCGAGTGGCAAAGATTCCTACAACTTCACTGTTCAATTTCATTGGACGATTGAAGGAAACTAACCAATTGTAAGCGAGGGAAACAGTTTGGACAGATTGGCTCAAAGAAAAGGACCTCCCCTTCTCTCTCTCTCTCTCTCTCTCT
>NW_004797419.1:125792-128714 GCF_000002075.1 Aplysia californica
TCTCTCTCTCTCTCTCTCTCTCTCTCCCATCTCGCTCTCACTCTCTCTCTGGCTATCTCTCTATCTCTTCCTCCCTCTCTCAGCCTTCTCCATCAAAAAATAAGAAAAGGGCCAGATGACGTATTGAGCTAATGATCATACAAAAACAAAACAAAAAACCAAACAAACAAAAACACAATGTTTTTAGCCGAACCCACGTTAGTATGGTCTTTTGCACCCTAGCAGGTGATCCTAAAGCAGTATGCATGATGATACAGCTTTGCCTGAGCGGTTAACATAGAGGAAGCAGATTGCCCAAGTAGGCCTACTACTTCCCTTCCTTCGGATCTTGGTTTTCTTGACATGCCCCAAAGAGAGTCATGGTCAACACGTTTGGAATCAAGGAGGGTGTAATGGACAACTTACTATTTTACAAGTGTGATACTGATGATTTTACAGTAGGGAATTTTCTGAATTTGGAATTTCACTGGAGTGACGGCCTAGCAGCCTATTTTTCAGCGATTTTTGAAACATTTAGGGATTTTTAATTAACGTGCACATGGGCCCTCCGAGATGTTTACTATTTATGAGAGAAAAAGGAGCTCGATTTTACCTACTTTAACATTAGGTGTGTGGAGGAAGAATTTAAGGAGATTGAATGAGTTGGAGAGATTTTTTTCTGAGAAAAAGAGGGGATCAAACGAAAAAGAGGAAGAGGAGGAGAAAGAAGAGACAATAGGTCGAAGAATAAGAGATAACTGGCACGGACTGGGTTCGAACACGGTATCTTTGGCATAAAAGGTGACTATCATAAGTCTACACCAAGTTTCTCCACAATGCAATGAAGGAGGGGGACTACCACTGAAGCCTATCTGGCTTATTTGTTGACCAAATTTCACCATATTTCACACATATAGCAAGCATAGTGTGGACTCTATAAATATGCAGTGAAATACTTGTATTAGGAGATGGCGGCCATATTGAAGTTCATTGATGTGCTATAAATAATACTCAGTGACGAAAACAAAACGAACAAAAGCATAACGAAACATGGAATCGATAAGTCATAGCTGCGCATTACAAATATGATCTGAAAAAAATAAAAAAATAGAAACGATACATTCTCCATTAAATCAGATACTGTTGGCAGATTCCAATCAGTATCAACTCGTCTCACAGCGTTGCGAAACAATAAAGTCAGTCTTACCCCACGTGCTGCACACGTGACCTTAACACCCCCCCCCCTCTTTTCTAGTTTTTGTGTCTGAGGGATGGGGGTGTTTGCGCTACCAGAGCGTGTCATGTGTGACGTAACTGACAAACCGGCGTCTGTGGTGTAACGGTTAGGCACTTTGCTGTCTCATGCAGGAGCATCGAGTTCGGTTCCCGTGTGGGGAAAACAAAGTTTTATCGAGAATCTCGGTCTTTCTGCTGGACTGCTGGGACGTATCCCTCTCAGTCCGGATTAGCCAGGGCGGGCAGGACCGGAGTCTCGCCCCATAAATGATCTAAGCTCTGTCGATGGGGACGTAAAAATAGTTAAATTAAAAGTTATATATTATTATATTGGCAACATTAAGCCACTATGTGTGCATTAAAAAGGAAAGGAGGAGAGTAAGTTTGGAGGAATGATGACACGCCCAAAAATTCTTTCGCGATAAAAAAGATCTGCCAAAATTATAGTTCGAGTTAAGGGAATTTGTAATGCATAGAAAAAAGAAGGAACCCCCCCCCCCAAAAAAAAAAAAACACACCAAAAAAAACCAAACAAACACAAAAAACCCCCAACCGATTTTGAAATACTTTCGTGTTAACAAGCATTTCGTATTAAATGGCTTTGTTTTTAAAAAAAGTATAAAGTCTACTGTAGTCCCTAAATCATGCAAGACGAAACATTAAAGGTGTACTGCTTTTTTTCAGCAGTTGCCCCTGGTGACGTAATAAAGCAACAAAATTTATTTGTCATCGGTATTTTTTCTGCAGCGTTTTCCCTTTCTGTACTCTGCCCGCAAGCCTTTGTTCTGACGCTATCAATCTACACGATCCCATAGGGCTTGGAAACACAGAGGTGGTTAAAAAGACTGGAGGTGCAATAGTCACAGACACTGTTTTAGTTTGAGGAGTAAAACGGAACTTTCAAGATTTCGTATCCCATTTCAATCGTGCCTGCTGTGACAGAGAGGAGAGATATCTTTTAACGATAATGGAGTCCTGCTCATCATATTCACAGAAACCACTGTTTGTTTCACAGTGTAACCCGGTTTAAATTGACAGCTTTATATAGTCACTGGAGCAGTTCAAGGAACACCCTGCCTTTCACTTAACTCTATGGCAAGAAACAAACAGACGTAAATTGGAATAGAGACAGAGAACACTGTCTGCTGTTTGCCCTTGGTCTGTCTTTTTTTTTCATTCTGCGACGTTTGCATTCGTTTTCCCAACCAACTGGTGATCAATGAATTTCTCAAGTTATCGACCTTGGCCGGGACGCACACTATATAGCTTCAATAAATGGTCGTGAAACCAGACCCATATGTCGAATTAAAACAAACAAACAGAAACAAATAGAAATAAACAAGAACTAGCAACATAGGCTTTACCCATAGATTTGTACCCCTAGACCGCACACTTTCATCACGGCTGCTCTTCGCTTTATAATTAAAAAAAACCCAAACAAACCCAAAAAACTTTGCTGTGAGGCGTGCTCAACGTGGGCCGCTTCATTAGACTACGCTCAAATGAAGGAAACCATCAGTCTCGCTATAATTGAGTGCACGTGGTGTTTGTCCCCCCTTGCCTTTTATTTGGCTTGAATTGAGTTTAAAAAAAAACACTCTACAGTGAACCGGAAGTACGCCAGAGTGCACAGTCTAAGGACTAATAAATTCAAGTCTATGGTTTTCCATTTGCGAGCCTGAAAAGAACTGCGAACGTTGTACACCC
>NW_004797419.1:129657-131100 GCF_000002075.1 Aplysia californica
TACTACTACTACTACTACTACTACTACTACTACTACTACTACTACTACTACTACTACTACTACTACTACTACTACTACTACTACTACTAAATAATAATAATTTAAAACAAACAAACAAACAATAGTTTGTTAATCATGAACTAATAATGACCTTCACTCTCCAAAAAGGAAAAGAAGTTATAGGCCTAATTTTACGGAAAAGCTAGAATGGTAAAAAGAGTAAAGTAATGGAAATGATGGCAAACAACTTGTAGTGGTCACGAACGCCATAACTCGCCGCAGATAACCATGCCTTTCTCTTTTCTAAAGTGTGTGCTTATTTACCCACACACAATACTATTATTGTTATGTTCAGTTCGTTAAATCTCCTTATGACTTTGTTTGTGTGGCCTTCAAACGCTATTCTTTTTCAGAAAAATTATACACAAACAGAGCACTCGTGGTTTGTTGGATTAGTTTCAAAGTCGTCAAGATAGAACATTTGACGATCTTGATTTCTTTTCTTCTCTTGTCGCCTCTGCTTAACAAACGAAAAAGGGTTAAGGTATGTATATACCGTCAGAGCACAACACTGCTCTATTCCAACAGAGCACTATGTATTGATCTCACCGATCGTGCATAATAAGTTGAATGTTTCTCTATCGATTCGCCATTCAGCATCACTATCCGCGCCATTACTCCCGGCCCTCACAACGGCCCGGGTGGGCGATACCTCTTTTCACAACAGCGACGCCTAGCAACGGCCTTCCAGCACCTCTCCAATAACCGCCTTCTGCTCTAGTGATTTTTTAGAGGGATTACTTGCAGAGGTAATATTGAACAGGTAGATTGCCAGAGGTGTGATCACGTCAGAAAGTGCATTGCTTAAGGCGGCGCTAGCCAACATGGGTGGTATTGCCCCCTAGTTGAGGGGTGGGGTGGGGTGGGGGGGTATTTCGTTATTTAAGAAGGCAGCACGGGTGGCCTCTGTAGTGATAGATATCATTTATTAATGCCACGATTGAGAATACATGTTGGCGGTTGGTACGAAATATTTTGCCTTTTACTCCTGTGAAATGAGGCTGAAGTGCACAATAGCTATAAAAAAAGTTGGCAAGCGGTAGCTTAAGGTATGATAAAAAAGCGTAGACGGTTCACTGACGACAATTACTAATGACCTTGGCAAGACCATAAGGAGATCTAATCGTCTCCACAAGGCTGGTATTCATACTATTACAGTCATAAAGAGATTAAAGGGAATAATGTTATACAGAAGACCTGTTTAATACATTTTATAAACCCTCTATTAATCAAATGCAGAAGTAAGACAAACCCATAGACTTGTACATGTATTGTGAAATCCTAGACCGTGCATGCTGACGTATTTTCAGTTCACTATGAAGCTCACCATTTGACTTAATTTGAGAGAAGAGAAGAGAAGAGAAGAGAGAGAGAGAGAGAGAG
>NW_004797419.1:132243-135599 GCF_000002075.1 Aplysia californica
CCCCCGGACACTCCATATGATATTTCGAGTGGAAGTGTTTAACTAAAACCAGCTAATCTATCTGATTCAGAAATAGCCTAAGCCAGGTAGGGCAGTCAGTGCAAGATCGACAGAGTGGATTAACGATTTTTTAGTTCTTGAAGGTGGTAGGCAATATCTACTATTGATTTATCGATTGATGGACTGACTAACTGACCGATTGGTTGCTGCTGGTTCAAGGGTAGTGTTGTTAAGTGCTACATCTTTACTTTCCGCTCTGTTGTTCTGCCTGTCTCACTTGTCGTGGATTTCCACGTGCACTAAGCGACCGTGGGTGGTTGGAAGGTGCTCTGGTGTAGTTTGCTCCTTCTTTCCTATCAAACTGCATCTATTGTCGTTATCTTTGCTCCTTCTTTTGTTTTTGTTTTTGTTTTCGATTTTGTTTTTATTTTGTTTTTGTTCTGGTTTATGGTATGTTACTCTCTTGTAATTCCTCTAATCTTCGACACTTAACTACCTCAGAACTACTAATTCAATCTGACATTTCTTGCTGTTTTGAGTCTTGAGGTAAAAAACGAAATGTTTTATCTGCTCTATCAAAATAGTAAGATTATTCGGAGCCATCATCAATATATTCAAACAACTGCGTTAAAAAAGCTTGATATATTCTGAAACTCAAATTTTTAAATGTCAAATTTATCAAAACTAGGTACTGAGCACATAAAACTTTGCAATTCTGTGGTAGCGACTTAATATGACCTATTTGTACAGCAAGTGCCGTAAAACTCTGACTAAAACTAAAATTAAAACTAAAACTGAATGACCGTTATCGTGTCAACGCTTCTTCTCTAGACTCGAAACCAAACTCATCATTGATTGACTGACTGATTTGTGAACATTTATTGATATGTCTATACGCTTTGGAGTCCGTGTATTTACCTGTTTTATTTCTATATAGTCGGTAATTCCCTTGATAAAAAAACCAACGAAACACACAGGCGTTTTTACACCCCCATTGACACAATTTAGATCATTTAGGAGGTGGGCTTCGAATCTGCCTGGTAGGGCCAACCCGGGCTCAGAAGGATACAGCATCCAGACAGAAAGACTCAGATGATACTCAATAAAATTACCCCCCCCCCCCAACTCGGAAATCGAGCTCGAGTCTTCTGCATGAGACATAGAAGCGCCTAACCGCTTCACCACAGACGCCGGTAAATAATTCACTTGTAAATAATTAATTTGACAAACGTAATGACGCAGTATGTTCAAAGAAAGCCGTAAGATGCCCAGTCCACACCGTCTGTTTACCCACCTGCCACTCGATCTCACAGTCACACTAACGAGAAGCAATGGCATTTTCGTGTTTTCACGTTTTGTCGGAGGTGTGAATTGAGCGAAATAACGATTTTCTCATCATCATCGTGCGAGCAAATTTAGAGGGCAGGTGAAAATCTTGAACGATTTTTTTTGCTGTTTTTTTTCCCTTTATCTGTTTTGGGGATTGCAGAATCATTATGTAAATGTCGTAATCATTCCGAACCCCTTTCCCCACCCCGCCCATTGCCCGTTGCCCGTCAGCCACACCCCATCCCTTTCCGTCACAGAAAAAAGATACCCCCCGGTCCCCAATTAGAAACCGTTGAATGATCACAATATTCACAAAATCGGTCAATATGTCAAATTCTTTCGGTGACTTGCACATTTTAAAACTCCTATTTGTCGGCTTGTCACACTGTTTTATCAAACTGAGAAAAACAGGAACTCAAAAGTACCATTGCACTTTTGTCTTATTAATTATTTTCTTCTCCGCTTTTTCTACTTTCCACGTCTTTTCTTCTTTTTCATCTTCATTTATTCTTTCTTTTCATCATGTGTTTTTTGCCGTTTCAAATCGTTTACAAAACCTGTTTGTATTTATTGTGCGGTCAAGAAATTGTGGAGCAACTTTGCCTCAAATTATATTTTTTCAACGGTTGAATGAACGCTGCTCATACTGTACACAGCAGTTTGCATCGCTTTGTCTCAATTCAGTCATACATTTTCACAGCAGTTGAGGCTAGACTTAAAAACTTCTCTTTATAAAATGCTACGAATCTCCATCACGCGGAAAATGGGAGTGTTCACAGCACTTCCCACTTCTCACACACATTTTGCCTACGCATATAATGGCCTACGTCATTGCTCACCAATGGCACTTACTTTATACCACGCATAAATGAGATCTCTTGATAAATGACAGGTTGAAATTGTAAAGAATTTTTGCTCCTACTTTGTAATTGCTGAGGGGCAGATGGGGAGGGAGTATTGTAACAGGAAGGACATTGGTTCAGACGCCGTCATTCTTGACTTCATTAGATGCCAGTAAGAACGTGCGATTTTCCAAACAATCTTCATAGATAATCAAAAACATCTCTCAATACAAAAGTATACTATATAACGAGAAAAAGGAGTGATGAACAGGGAAACCCACTACTGTTCAGTACTGTAGCAGTGCGACCCTGCCAGTGCGTTTTGGTTAAAAAAGATAATAAAATGTAGTCATCCATGGTTGAAAAAAAAAACTGAGTAAGAAAACAAGTTTTGTTCCGCACCATTAATTGTTACAAACAATAAGTTTCTATAGTGAATACTTTTTTTTGCACCAAAGTTTCTCAGAACATGCATACAATCAATAAGTACACCGTCGTGATTAGGATAAAGGACGGACTTGCTTTTTAAAAGTGCTATTGTCCCAGCTTTTAAAGATATATAAAAAAAAATCAGTGACTGAGATTTTAAAAAATTAGTATTTATTAAGGAATTTTCTAGAATACAGCAAACAGGTGTTTACAGAAATATTAATCTGTTGAGACAAATTTGTACAAGTCATTGCGCAAAAGTTTGATAGTGTATGTACGACATTAATGGCATCTATTTCTTGATCTCCTTTTAAAAAATAAACATTTTGTTTATTCCGTTACTGTTATTGGTCTTTGCAGTTACATATGCTCATATTCACTCTTAGTTTTGTGTGTGCGTATGTGTGTATGGGGAGGGGGTGAACGTGTGAATTTGTATGTGTGTTTGTATGTGTGTGCATGCGCTTGTGTGTGTGTATGTGTGGATTTGTGAGTGAGTGTGTGTGTATGGCTGTGGTTGAATATATGTGTATGTGTGTACGCGTGAGCGCGTACGTATGTATATATGTGCTTGTCTTTCTCTGTTTCATATACCCCTTTAGCGTGAACTTATTTGTCGTTAAGATAACAGTTTGATTGGTCCAAAATTGCAGCTGTAACCCCACCCTCCCCGAAAAAAACCCCAACACGCCCCCCACCCCCTCACAAACAAACAACCAAAAATATACCCCCCTCCCCCCCCAGTGACATCTCTGA
>NW_004797419.1:136717-145713 GCF_000002075.1 Aplysia californica
TCTCTCTCTCTCTCTCTCTCTCTCTCTCTCTCTCTCTCTCTCTCTCTCTCTTTCAAGTGGCGTCGTTTGTCTTGTGGTCAAGGTTCTTCACCCGCTTCTTTAAGTCCTATCTTAAATAGCACCGTTGAGCTGAAAAGGGCGTTAAACACTCACACGTACCAGTACAGCCAGAACATCTGATTGCCACACTAGTCCCTGATAAAATGCACATTAGGAACAACAACAACAACAGCAACAACAACAACAACAACAACAACAACAACTGCAGTAGCAGCAGTAGTAGCAGCAGCAGCAATGGCAACAACAACAGCAATAACAACAACAACAACAACAACAATAACAGCAACAACAGCCAACAACACAATTGTAGTATTCATAATACATGAATAGAGTGACTAATCATAATAAATTATGCTCAGCAATGTATATGTAAGAAAAGTGCACTTCACAGGATGTGGTCTCATGGTATAGTCACATGATAGTATGGTAACGTGACATGGGCACATGGTATGATATAATACTGATCACATGACAAAATGGTATTGTGATGTGGTCATACAATGCGATCACACGGTATGGTCACATGATGTGGTCACACAATGTGGTCACATAATGTGCAGTAGCCCTCTCCCGTCCATACCCAGTGCACGGAGCATCAAGTTTAGTCAAATACCTAGATTTTTATTTTACGTCGATTGATACACTTGGGGAGGCCATATTTTCCCCCTTGGAAGGAAAAAGAGTACCATTTTGACATAGCTTGATCAAAGACTCCGAAACTGAAAAATTTTTGATTTTCTATGTCAAGATCTGGTCCATTCAATGAAAACCGCGGCCAGCAGCCAATCAGAAAGCCAATACGAGTCACACGTTTGTGCGTGGGATGCCATAGACCCTAGTGAAATTTCAGGTCAAATTTGACAAAGAAAGAAGAGTTATATTTGATATAATATGGTAGAGCTTTTTTGGGCTACACAAAGCCCTGAATAGGCCACCCCAACCCCCCCCCCCCAAAAAAAAATGCCTCATTTGGGCTATCTACCTTTTTTGCAACGGTAAATGATCTCTGGATATTGAAGAGTTAGTTTCGCTTTCCCGGTTCAGTATCTTTGTCGCCCAGTTTAGTTTATATCCGTGTTCGGCGACAGTATACCGCTACCAGTGTATAAATTATATACTACCTAATCTAGTGTAGTGGATGTTTTAAAAAAATGACAATCTCTGGTTTTGGCCAAAAGAATACTGGAATATCGATGGTAACTTTAGAGGTATAGTTAGGCGTAATAAGGGTGTAGGATTAGGATTATAAATAGTAACTGTTAGTGATGTGACCAAAACCAGGTGATCATAAAGACTTAAGAACATTTCTGTGAAATTAAGGTAACTGGATGCGTAATCGATCATCCTCCTTGATCTATGAGATACGAGTAATCTGAATCGATGGGATTTGTTGAGACCGCGGTATGATACTACAGTCGAAATGGTCTAAGACCATTATCGAGAAGAAAGGTGATTGTCTTACACAAATGAACGTCTTGGGCAGTGTCATTATGAATTCCCCCCCCCCCCTTTACACAAGAAAAAAAGAAAAACACAAAAAACCCTAGCCCCCCCCCCCCCCCCCCCCCCCGAGGGAACGGGAAACGGTCGTTTGTACAAGCTTTTATCTAGATTAATAACAACAACAGCAACTATGAAAAGCTGGATCGATAACGACAGAAAGTGATTGTCATGAACACGTTGCCCTAAGGGAAGGTTTGACTGTATTCAAGATACACGTCAGCAGAGGAAAGGTAGTTTTTATCATATAAATACAGAGAAATAAGTTCTCTACATAAAGCACACCAGCAGCAGCGACAAATCTCTACTTCAGAATTACAAAGTTTTATCTGACATTTTTGGCCGTTTTGAGTTACTAAGACTATGAGGTCAGAAACAAATTGTTCTATAATCTGCTCTATCAAAATCGTAATTTTATTCGGAATCGTCACCAAGATTAAAAAAAAATTGCCTTCGATAAAGCTTGATATTATGACGTGAAACTCAAAATCTTTGACGTCAAATTTCATTTCTCAAAACTAGATACTGAGCAGATAGAATGGTGTAATTCTGTGGTAGCGAAGTCCTCAAACACGCACGTCCCACAATGCAGGTCATGTGTTAAAAGAGTGCACGGTCACATGGCGTTGTCACGTGATTTGGTCCCATGATGTGCAGCAGCAACAGCTGCAACACTTTCCGGACAAACCTTTCTATCGCCCGGCCCCGGCCTGACGGAGCTACTGACGCAATTCTCTCCTAGGCATGCCAGAAAAATACGCTCAGGAGGTCCCCGATCTGTGGCCAACAGTCTCAATATAGCTGGTCTCTCTCTGATCCAGATCGGCTCAGGCCGGGACAAGGAGATTTAGCATGGTCATTGACCAATGGACAGAGCGAGGGCCATTGGACCAGTGCGTTTTTCTAGGCGAGCGAGCGGTCGTACAGAGCCATTAATTACTTTGTTTTGATCTCCACCTACTTGTGTTTTCTCTACCGAAAGTGGCTCGTGAGATATGGAGCTGGGGTTTTCTGATCGTCTCGGGCTGGCGTCCTCAACAGTTTCTGGTTCAGTTAACTCCCATGTGTTTCAGAACAAGTAAACGTACCTCTCCTTAGTGCTTTATTGAAAGGATATTTCTCTCCCCTACCCCTTTGTCCTGCTTTCTACGTTATGGGAAGCAATGCACACATTTTCTCATGCAGTACAGTTATGTAATAAAAGTGCAGGTGCTTTTGCGCCTCTGTCTTACAGGTAAGATAACAATGAAGGTGGTTTTTACTCCCCCGTCGACTTAAATTAGATCATTAAGGAGGCGGGCTTTGATCCTGCTTTTCTTAACCAACCCAAGATGAGAGGGATACATCGTAGTAGAAAGACAGAGATATTTGAGGAAAATTCTCCTCCTTCAGTGAATCAAACCCGGGTCTTTTGCATGTGACGACAAAGCAACTAAACGTTACACCACATACACTGGTATATAATGATAATAATAATAATAATAATAATAATAATAATAATAATAATAATAATAATGATAATAATAATAAAAATAATTATAGTAATAATCATAATAATAGTAAAATAATAATAATAATAATAATAATAATAATAATAATAATAATAATAATAATAATAATGATAATATCAATAAGAACAATAGCGTAATAATAACTGTAATAATGGCATTTACATATAGCGCATATCCCCATTCTACAATATGCACTGTAGGCTTTATAACAATTACAGTGTTCCATGCTGAATGTAGAAAACTCAAAAACATTCTAGGCTTCCCGGAGAGAATACGATGCAAGCAGTCGTATTAGTGCTCAAATACATACTAACAAAGCGCTCTAATACATACTAACAAATTGACAAGATCCTCGGGTGTCTTTAACCGGGTACCCATTTCCACCCAGGTAAAGTGAGGAAAATTCATGTTAAGTACCATAATATCCAAAGTTACAACATCGAGCACATGGCGGGGTTCGTATTTACCACCATTTGCTTGCGAGCCCAAAAGCTATAACCATTGACAACACAGACTGACTGATAATGTTTTCGAGGCGGTATGTATGAGAAGAGGACATTTAACCTAGTTTCACTATCCGTAACAGAAAAAGGCAAGGATACATTTTCATATCATTTCACATTGTCACTCCTCTCACTCTCCCTCTTGTCTTCCTTCTCTCTCTATCTCTCCCCCTTTCCTCTCTCCCTCTCTCTCCCTCTCTCTCCCCCTTCCCTCTCTCACTCTCACTACTCCACTACCCGTCCCACTTCTGAATCCTTCCCCAGACTCTTGAGCAAACTTTTACATCAAAGGTCAATCAACATATCCCCCTTCAGTTTCCCCCTTTGAAAAGTCGAGATCCTCAAACATGCTTCACAAGTAACCTTCGAGTAAATACAAGTGTTTGGCCTCGTTCCAGAACTATTTTATTAATAACTTAATCCGGCGAAACATACTTTAGGCTTGGTCGTAGAACGATCAAGTGACTCTCAACGTCATCGACAAAACTATTTTGAACCATTTCCTGATGTTGATAGAGATGAGCTTTTCAGAACGAAAAATAAACGGACAAGAACAAAGAAATAAACTCCCCCCAAAAATGAAAAAAAAAAATTCAAAACCTTGCACTGTATGAGTTATGCAGGTAAGAAGAAAACCTCGTTCGAGCAAAGTTCGAGTATTTGAGGAATTGTTGTTAATCGAGATATTGATCGACCAATTGCAGGCCAAAACGGCTACCTATACAGTGGGTGTGACCTGGTGTTTTATCTAAAATACAAAAGGTCTGGTATACGCTACAGACAAATGTTCGTAAGACGAATAAAATAAAACAGCGTTATCTAATTTAATCTTCATTTCTCTATCTGTCTCATCTTGTGAAACCCGTAAATATCACAAAAAGAGACAGGTCGTAAATGAAGATGTACGAGCCTGCATTTCACAGAGAAACAAAGGATAAATTAATGATTATCTGTTAAGCACCATTTAGTAGTCAGCCAGCCCCGTGAACCAAGAACTCAGGCTACATAGGAAGCGGTAGACCACCAAAAATATGGATTAAGGGAGTTAAGGGAGCCCTGAGAAACTACAGTTTCTCAATTGAAAAAGCTGTTTGCTTGTTTTTGTAAGGTTTTACGACGCTTGCAGCTGTGCAAGGTCATTTGAGCGTCAAGAGGTGCATGTCAACAGAGAAGTCCAAGCAGGTAATCAAGCTTACTCTGCTCACCTCTCTAGCCTCAACAGCACAAAATCTGCTTCGACTATCAAGTCATCCCGGAAACAGCAGCTCACAAGAGAGGGACAAACATACCCAAGGAGTAGAGGAAAAAAGGACGATAGTAAGAATGAGAAAAGAAAACGCAGCAGTTCCCCCTATTACGTTGTTCCGGCACAGTATGAGCAGGATATTGATAAATCAGCCCATTTACAATTTTACTGTGCATAAGAACGTGATAGTATCCCCCCTTTGGGAATAGCCTTAAGGCAACTTCAGCCAGTAGCACTGCCCTGGTGCGGGGGGGGGGGGGGGGGGGGGGGGGGGGGGGGTGAAAAGGCTGCAAAGTTGACCTACCACAGAAAACTGCATTTCCCCTCCATGCTCAACTACAACAGGAGATGATTAAGTTAAAGTAAAGTAAGTCTAACTCACACAATAGCATCGCCACTGCACAGTTGGCTATAATACATTCGTAGCAGTTTGCTGTTGTATAGCAATTTCAAGGTGAAGCTTGTCAGGTCACGGTCATTTAGGAACAGAGGACATGAGCGTTACGTGCATGCAGATCATCCAATTATTATCGGTTTAACTTTGTGTTTTCCCGCTCACATCATAACTCTTAATCTCTTTCTCTCTCTATCTCCCTCAATCTATTTTTCGATCTCTATTTCTATCTTTCGATCTTTATTTCCCCCCCTCTCTCTCTCTCTCTCTCTCTCTCTCTCTCTCTCTCTCTCTCTCTCTCTCTCTCTCTCTCTCTTTCTCTCTCTCTCTCTCTCTCGCTCTCTCACTCTCTCTTTTTTCTCGTTATCTCTCTCAATAGCTTTCCCTTTCCCTCCCACTCTGTTTCTCTCTGTTTCTCTCTCTCTCTCTCTCTCTCTCTCTCTCTCTCTCTCTCTCTCTCCTCTCTGTCTCTCTTTCTTCTCTCTCCCCGCCTCTCTCTCTCTTTCTCTCATATACACATACGCATGCACGAACACGCACAAAAAGACAAACACATTAACACGCACACAGAAATACACGCATTAGCACGCAAAAAACACTCTCACAACTAAACAAATCCCTACCGCGTCGACTAGACAACTCAACCTTCCTGCTCCAACCTTCAATTTCGAACTACCGGTAATTTATTAGTATCATTTAAACCCGCGCGCGATCTCCAAATTACCCTATAAAGCAAATGCTTTTGCTGTCTCTGTCAGACTAACATTGCTTCTGACTCTATAAATAATCTATTAAGGGTTAAGATTAACGCTATGTGTTGAATTTCGCAAGCTGCTACATCTATAAATACATTTCTAACGGTAAAGGTTTGGGATCTGTGGTAGGTTTATCACCCGGACAGACAATAATGGCGTTCAATAACGGTGCCTTTAAACTTTTCGCACTTGAACGCCTGTCTTGACAAAGATAGGTTGCCTCAATGAAATGTGCTCTTGTATTCTTTTTTTTTAGCTTTGCAGTTTAGTCTTAGTTTGAAGCACCTGCAACAAAATTAGTTCATATTTAGTGTTGAAGATTAGGGGTGTTAGTAAAAAGTATGTCAAATTAAAAATAAGAATGAGGAGAGATAAGTCTAATGAGGATAGATGTCTGATAGGAAAGAAGGAGCAAGCCACACGTACCAGAACACCCGTCAACCATCCACAATCTGCTCTTAAACTTTTGGGTACGGATTTAACATGGCACAGATAGGCCCGTTTTGGAAGTAGGGCTCTTGGTTCAGTGGTTAGGGCAAAGGCCCTCAGTTGACAAGTCGATACGAAGGAAAAAAGCAGCTTGGGGTCATCATCATCATCATCATCAATGCCTTTCACCCCTGGCAGGGTATAGGCCACATACAAGCTCCTTCCATTTATCTTTGTCCTGAGCCATCCTTCCAAACTCGTTCCAAGTGAGCTTCTTCTCTCTCATGTCCCTTTCCACGCATCTCCTCCATGTTTCCCGTGGCCTACCCCTGCTTCGTGCTCCTTGTGGGTTCCACTGCAGTGACTGTCTTGTGATGTTTCCGCTGGACTTTCTTAAGTTGTGTCCCATCCATCGCCACTTTCTTAGTCCTATTTCTACTTCTATATCCTTTTGTCCTGTCCTTTCCCACAGCTCTTCATATCTGATTCTATCCTGCCACTTAATTTTTAGAATACTCCTCTTACATCTGTAGATGAAAGTGTGGACTCTATTCAGTACTGCCTTTGTTGTCTTCCAAGTTTCGCAGCCGTAGAGGAGCACAGACTTGACGTTGGAGTTAAAGAGTCGAATCTTGATGCGCAGTGAGATGTTGCTTGTGGTAGGTAACTGTATACGTTTAACTCCTCTTTCAAACTCCATGAGGCTATTTAAGAGGCACAATCTCCGAATTCAAAAGTTCATCTCCAATAATGTCAGAGACACGTGGCTGGAAAACCTTTTAAATTCCCTAAGCTACCCAAGTCCAAGAACGCACGATTGAGGGATTCAAACTAGGGCCAACCGCACTTTAACCAAGTGTGATTTCAACTGAGCTAATGGCGAACTAAATGTGATAACAAAGCTAGGACTGTGAACAAGTATTCTAAACATGAGAGACTGGAATGTTAATGGCACTCTTACAGCGGGTGAAATGGGCCCCTGTAACGCGGACAGGAGAAATAGAAAGAAAGAAAAAAACCAACAACCCAAAGAAACAAGGAAAGAAACAAAACCTCCAAAAGTTTTGCTAGACTATACTTATTGTTAAACGTCTTTTTCATGAAGGTAAATTTATTTTAAAAATAGTCTGAAATATTTCTTCGAGGCACATCTACCATTCAGTTGCAGTGACTGATCTTAATTCTATTGTTGAAGGCAGACTTTCGTAACAATATGCATTTCTAAACAACTACGATTAGAATAATATCAGAACTTTAGACAAGCTAAGCGTTAAAAGTTAATTCAATTTTCTCAGAATCCTGACATGCGCAGTTACGTCACTCTTCCTTTGGACGACAGATATTCTGCTATAATACTCTAATTAGACCGTCTGGTTGGGCTCACGGTTTTACTTGGACTTGTTTTAAATGTCTTAAAGAGTTTGTTTAGAACCTTTTAATTCGTGTATATTATCAATTATTGTTTTCATTGTTTTGGTGTCTCTGGTATAATGGTAAGGGTCTTTCCTGTTGCACACAGAGGAAGTGAGTTCGATTCTCGTGTGAGGAAGCCTGTTCTATCCAGTATCTCTGGATGCTAGAGTACCGTACCCCACGCAGCCTGAGGTTTACACTAACAGGATGTGTCGATATAGCAAAATTCCGTATGTAAATTTTAGTGGTCTCAATTGTGGGGATGAAAACGCTTATCATTTTATAATGAGCGAATGGGTGAATTAATAAATGCATGCACGGATGAATGAATGAATAGACCAACCAACCAACCAACCATCCAACCAACCAACCAATAAATTAATCAATAGATCAATCCGTTTTTCCAAGATACCAAATGCTGAGATTTTGAATGTAACGTCGCCATATTTATACACCCACCTAGCGCGGTCTTATCCTATCAGAGATGGGCTTTGTTTCGGAGATCACACCTCTTAGGTTACCTAACAGTACTGAAAGAGGCGTTAAACCAACACAATTGCCATTGACCGTCCTCGTGTGGGTCTAATTCTATACCTAAATCACATGACGAACTTCCGCTTTGTGACGTCAGAGACAAATGCTGGAGAAAGAACATTTAATTAGTCTAAAAGCATTTCGTTATGTCTAACCTACAGGAACCCCTGCACTGCCTGCGTTTGTAGTGTCGGACAAAAGAGGCCATAAACGTTGCACTAATATTGCTAAAACAAACATGCAGCAAGGGGCCAACATAGCGAGGTTTACACAGCCAGGTAAAAGCATTCTTATGCTATAGAGGCCACGGCAAGCTGTGATGTAAGCGTGCCCTTAATTCTGTGCGAGTGACACGAGACGACAGAAACTGCTGACGTCATCAGATCGATCCGGGTCTTCCTGTACTAAAGCTATGGCCAAGTCGCAGGGTTACTGAGTGGTGCTACGGAGGGGCAAAGAAGTGGGAGGGAGGGACATATGGAGGATGGTTGGGAAGAGGGGGTGGAGGAGAAGGAGGAGGGGAGGAAGATGACGATTGGTAACAAGATAAATAAATATGATAAGATAGGATAAGATTAATTTTATTGTCAAGACACTGAAACACTGGACTGGTGTTTTACATACCACACACACACACACACACACACACAC
>NW_004797419.1:145813-149514 GCF_000002075.1 Aplysia californica
ACACACACACACACCCACACACACACACCCACCCACACACACACCCCACACCCCACACACACACACACCCACACACACACGCACACATACACATACAAGACATATACTACACACACACGCACACACACACACATACGCACACAAACACATACATACACACGCAGACACATTGAAATGTCTATTCTACTTACCAAAGGTGCGGCTGTCAGCACCCCAATTGTTCATTGAGCTCTCTATTCTTGTCCCCATTCTGTGTGTCTGCCCGCTTGTTGTCGCAATCTGCACTGAGTACTGTTTCCTTCCGCTGGTAACTGTACAAGTTCTGCTGGCTTTGGGGCAGGGGGGGGGGCAGAGTTGGGCGTGAAGGGTGTCATTGCGTTGCCATCTTGCATACCCCCTCCCCCCGCGTTCTCCCTAGCAACCAGAGTATCACTATCGCGTTAATGTATTTGGTTTCAAAAGTCAACACAGAGACCAATAGAGAGAACATCGGCCAGCATTAAACGTGATCAACTATTCACGCGAACCAACAAACCCGCCAATCAACCGACCCACTGATTAGCAAAAAAACGAGCCCACCAACCATCCGAACCATCTACAAACAAAATAATCAATCCGCCAACCAACCGACCCATCAATAAACATAACACTAATACCTCAGAACTTATTGACTCTACTGTAAACATAACATAATATTTCCTTGTAACTCTGAGGAACTGTTAATGTTTTTCGCATAAAAGCCTGTATCAAGAGCAATGGTGATATGTCTGAAGCCTTTTATGTGACAAATGGAATGAACCAAGGCTATCATTTGGTACCAACACTTTTCAGCATCGTGTTCTCAGCGATGACGCATGAAGCATTCCAAAGCTCCCAAGCTGGCGTTGATATATTACAGACTGGACAGTAAAGTCTCAAGCCTTAGTAGGCTGTAGGTGAAGACAAAAACTAGGATGATGTGTGTCTGTGAAGTGCTATTTGCTCATGGTTGTGCATTACTTACGTATGGAGAATCCCTCATGTAAAACTGTGTTGATCTCTTTTCAAATGTATGCAGGAACTTTGGACTCACAATAAGTAGAGCAAAGATAAAAGTTCTCTTCTAGTCTGTCCCTGGCAATACGCAGACCCTCCATCCTTGAGTCAAAATACATATAACAACACTGAACAATATTGACAGCTTCAAATATGTTAACAGTGCGCGGTCTTCAATTGTCCGAATCGATGCAGAAATAGCTTTTCGTATGAATAAAGCTAGGGCATCCTCAGAATACTAAAAGCAAGGGTCTGGGGCTGCTGTGGCATTCGCAAAGAGACAAAGTTGACAGCCGACAATGCTGTGGCCCTCCTAAAGTTACTCTACAGTGGACTGAGACATGGACGATGTACTAAATCCATGCCAAAAAAGTTTAATCATTTTCACAAGAAATGCCTCCAGGAGAATTCTTGACATCAAATTGCAGGATAAAATGCCAGACACCACAGTTCACAAAAGGAGAGATGCTGAGGTTCTATTTTCTAAGCTCAAAAGGGCACAACTTCAATGGCCTTGCCATGTTGTAAGAACGGTTGGTTTCGGAATCACAAGCGCAATATTCTATTCTGAACTGTTCTCAGGGAAACGTAAGATTGGTGCACCGAAAAATCGTTACCAAGACACCCTGAAAATATCCCTGAAGGACCTTAACATAAACCCTTCAATACGGGGGAGCCTTGCTCCTGACAGACCTAGTTGGAAAGCAGCAGTCAGAGTTGGCAGCACGTCATATGAGGCTTCACGAATAAGACATTTCGTCCTACGTGTATAAGAGCCTGTTCCAAGTATCAAGGTTTTTGTGAATTTTTCAGGAGGAACAAAAAACTGACTAAAGTAGGTATGTATGAATGATCAACACACCGGAAACGATCAAACCCTAAAAGCGTATCATTATGATACACAGTTTAGACATTCTTGGCTTTACTGTCGTTTCCGTAGTAATTCTTGTTTCGTCATCCAAGTTGTAACAATATTGAAATCCATTCCGTACATCTCAAGATGAGCTAATTTGGAAGCAAACAGCCATGATAAGTAAAACAGTTATTTGCTTTTTATAGCGATTTTATGGCGGGGCACTCAATAAAACTTATATAGAAATGAAGCCAATGATACGCGCTTTTGATTGGGGAAAAAATTCGTGCCAAAATCATGATACACGGATCTGGTTCTTATAGGACGAATGCTGAAGCCAAAAGAGAAGCCCGTTAGCTGTGCATATCCATTGGAATTTTTGAATACACAAAATGTGGCAAACTTTTTCTGCCAGAATTGGTCTCATCAGCCGTAGCAGAAGCCACACGTCATCTTTTACCTTCAATTCTTCTAATTGATTTTATTTCGCTTGAGAAATTATTCTCCTTTGCGGATGGTTTGGTCACCGTCAAAAATCGAAGGGCGAACTATTATTACTAAGCCCGAATCAATATAATGAAGATCAACTAGGAGGCGTGCTGCTTCGACGTTGACTGTCGGGGCCTATACGTTCTGTGACCGTCTAGGTCGGGGCCAACCTGGTCTTTTTGTGGGGGTACAGACGACACCCAGGCACACTGACGGTGATACTCAATAAACCAGGTCCTCACTCGCGAATCGAACTCACTTCTTCCGGGCGCAACAGGCAACAGCGAGATGCCACCTGCGGCTATGACGTAGAGGTTAGGTTCCTTACCATCGAACTAGGTAGACCCGAGTTCGATTTTCAAATGGGGAGAATTTGTATCCGATATCTCGGTCTTTCTATTGAGATGTTATACCCCTCTCAATCGGGTTGGCCCTGACAGGCATCGTAGAAACCTGCTTTCTAAGTGCTTTTTTTTCGTCGGTGGGGGCGCAAAAGCACCTGCAGTTTAAAAAAGCAAAATGACTGACCGTTACATAACAGAAGGTGATAAATACTTTCTGGGCTGGGGTCAAATACTGTGTTACATTTTACTTTTTATGCTCGGGGCTTTTTTCTTTATCCTATTGGTAGACAAGAGCCTGCTGCATCGATAGGACTCCCGGCTGATCGATCGAATGTACTCCTCGTACGACTGTCAGGGCTCAGGGAAACTAACACAACGATTTTTTTTTTTAAATATCGATTTTTTTAACGTCCCCATCGAGACACGTTACATCATCAAAATTTAGAAGCCGGGCTTCATCTCTGCCTGCCAGGACCAGCCGTGGCGTGGCTCAAAGAGATACACCCCACCAACAGGGAAGACCGATATACTGGATAAACATTCTCCTCACTCGGGAATCAAACTCGACTCTCGTGCGAAGTGCTTAACTGCCACACCACAGAAGACGGTTAACACAACGGTGAGGCGCAGAAGAACTGAATTTAAGATTAATGATTCTATTTAGAACGTTTGAGAATATATACAGAGTGTCCCTAAAATGTATACACCATTTGACAGCTGATAACTAAATTGCTTGTTTTGGTTTGATTTTTTTTTTTAAAGATAAAACCCATTGAAATTAATGGTGGAAGCCAGACTATATTTTCAAGAAAACAATCATTCTATGAAAACCAATTCTTTTAAATCTTAAAAAAAATTACACAATTATAAAGAACACCTATTTTGCAATTATATAAAATGTGCATACATTGGGACACACACACACACACACACACACACACACACACACACACACACACACACACACACACACACACACA
>NW_004797419.1:157036-159063 GCF_000002075.1 Aplysia californica
GTGTGTGTGTGTGTGTGTGTGTGTGTGTGTGTGTGTGTGTGTGTGTGTGTGTGTGTGTGTGTGTGTGTCTGCAACCAACTCCACGCGTGCAGAATTTATAATGGTTAGATAGGCGGAGATAATACTTCTAGATCTGAGAGGGAAGACAAAGGAAGTGGGCTCGCTTATTGTCGAGTAAGCCTTGCTATAAATCTCCTCACTGATTAACTCTGTAGCCCCGGGCTATGTTAACTACATTTCTGAGCCAAGTTGGTGCCATGAGGAGCTCGGGGTTTGAGAGTTAAATATACTAAGGGGTACCGCAGAATCTGCGTCACGAGACCGTTTTTTGTTGTTACTGAGATTACAGTTGTCTTAGACAGGTTGTAAATGTAGTAAGAACTGCTCAAGACGATTTTCGTTTTAGTTTTAGTAGGTTTTACGGCGCTCACAACAGCATACGGTCATATGAGAGCTCTCAAGACGATTATCGTTGTCGAAGATATAATATCGCTGGTTGTTTTAAACAGGCGGAGGACATCTTGGATAGTGTCAATAAGATATAGAGAAAAAAAGACGCTAAAGGGAAAGGGGCAAGGGGTCGTTAGAACAGGTGATTGGTTCGTACAGGTCGCCGTAGACAGGTCGTCAGCTTAGATAGGTAGTCGCCTTTGGCAGGTGGCTGTTATACAGTGTTGGTCGTCAAGACGGGTCGTTGATTCAGAGAGATATAGTCTCTTTACCGAGTTGGCTTAGTTTTAGTAAGGGTTTTACGGCACTTGCAACACAATTATGTCATATTCGTGCTGAGCGTTAGAGGTAATACTAGACAATAACCTACAAAGAAAAGGAGGAGTAGCAATAAGGACGAATCTTTTTTAATAGGAGAGAAGGAGTAAACCACACCAGAGCACCCGCCAATCACCTATCAATACAGGATTAGTCTTCATAGACAGTTCCATTTCATTATTATTAGAAAACGTGAATTTGATTCCAGTGTGGGGAAACTAGAAACTATTTTCATCATTTCTTAGCATTAGATGCCATCTATCTGCTGGGATGTTGTATCCCACTCATCCCGGGATGACCCTGACAGGCAGGGTCAAAGTAGCCCGCCTCCCATATGAGGTAAACGGTGTCAATGGGGGTGTATAACATGTATAGTCGTTAATCACCACTGTCTCATTGTTATATATCTGTTCCTCGCGAAATAAGACATTTTCGTGCCGACTTCCTCTTAGCTAACAACAACCTGTCAACAATTCGCTATCTCAGAATTACAAAGTTCTATCTGCCATTTTTGGCAGTTTTGAGTTACTAAGACCATGGGTTCAGAAATCAAATGTTCTATCTGCTCTATCAAAATCGTAAGATTATTCTGAGTCGTTATCAACATATTCAAAGAATTGCATTTGAAAAAGCTTGAAATATTGTGGAACTCAAAATTTTTCTAATGTCAAATTTCTCAAATCTAGGTACTGTGCAGATATTACTTTGTGATTCTAAGTTAGCAAATTATCTTTTTGTCTACATCAAAGAAACCCACAAACTCAAAACCAAAATACAATAACAATCGAGAAAAAATGTATTAAAACGACCAGAAAACACCCGAAACGCTCAAATGGAAAGGATAATATTAAAAACCAAACATCACGCCCCCCCTCCACAGAACCCACCCCCAAGGAACACAAACAACATCCAATAGCAAAATTAAATATCAACCAGCTAACCCTACCCATTACTACCTACCCCCCCCCCCTCACCCCCACCCTCTCCCTCAAGAATGCCCACTCCTGTAATCTCGCAACCTAATCAGCCGATGATGTTCCAACGTCCGGTTCTTAACTCTAACTCAAATTTAAGAACTGCATCTTTAACATGAATATACGCATGCGTGATCAATTCCACGGTCCATTTAGAAGTAGATTTAGCAAGAAATTCTCCTGAGATGTAATAGCTCTCTTCATCTGTCTCTTTACGTCTCTCTTTGTAAATATCTCTCTCTTTCTCTTTCTCTCTCTCTCTCTCTCTGTCTTTTTGAGCGTGTG
>NW_004797419.1:159713-160903 GCF_000002075.1 Aplysia californica
TGTCTGGAAGAGAACAGATAGAGCGAGTCAAAGGGAGAACGATACACTTCTCTCCAGCCATTGAGGGGAGATGGCCGACTGATAGGAAGGTGCAATAGCAAACAAGGACGGGAAGTGCGAGGGAGATAGAGGGAGGGGGAGAGGGAGGGAGAGAGAGAGAGAGAGAGAGAGAGAGAGAGAGAGAGAGAGAGAGAGAGAGAGAGACGCAGTAAGATTGCCATCGCTCAAATTTTATCTCTGTTTACGGAAACTTTTCAGGTGATATCCGTTACTCAGGAAGCCATCTATTTCTTGGAGCCAAGGAGCCTTACATGAGAGTGCTTTCAGACGTAGATCTAGTGATGCTTTTTGTTTGTTTGTTTTGTTTTGTTTGTTTGTTTGTATGTTTTTTGTTCATTTGTTTGTCTGTTTGTTTGTTTGTCTGTCTGTTTAAATTTTTTTGTTTTGTTTGCTTGTTTTGGGGGTTCAGCAGTTGTACAATGGAACATGTCCATTTTTAAAAACTCATTTGACCACTATAACTATCATGATGTTTCAGTCAGTAATCATGCCTCGCTAGAAAAGCTTTCAGTGTGTGATACAAAATGATGCAGAGTTTTCAAATCCCTCGACTGGGATTAAAATTCTATTTATAAGATTAACAGAGTCCCACACCGTGACTCAGAGAAATATCATGTCATGGCGTATGTGGTGTAACGGGCAGGCTCTTTGCCTTCCCACGCAGGAGACGTGAGTTCGATTCCCGGGAGCGGAGTTTTTTTTTGTTTTTGTTTAAAAAAGTGTCTTCCCTTATCTGCTGGGACTCTGTGTCCCTCTCAGCCCCAGCTTACATCAATTTAATCTTTTTAGACAACAAACATCCCTTGTTCCCTCAAATGAAAACATCAGTAAAAGACCTAGGCTCCTGATTTGTAAGAAAGAAAGATACAGAAGGTCATTTTTACCATCATCCATCAAAATTCTTCCCTCTTAACCATCTTGTATAAGTATTCTTACGACCTTAGAGCATGCTTCAGAACAACACTGAGTATGTATCTAGCTTAAGATTATTATTGTTTATGTTGCTGCTCATTTATATTATGCATGTGATAGTAAGACTGCGTGTGTGTGCATATGTGTGTGTGTGTGTGTGTGTGTGTGTGTGTGTGTGGTGAAACACCAAACCAATGTGCCCGGATCTGGACAATACA
>NW_004797419.1:163625-164957 GCF_000002075.1 Aplysia californica
ATATATATATAGATAGATTGGACTTGTCTATGATTCTTCCATGGCGTTGTAAAACTTCTTTCTCGTTCGAAGTGTTCTGTGGTAAAACGCACCATACACAAATATGGATATTTCCATAAACCGCGTTCACTCCAAAATTTTGTGGAAAGAATTGTCATGAGAAAATTTTTTTTCTCTCTCAAAATGCACAATATTCCTCAATATATTTAGCATGATAAAATAGCATTTCGTTCATATCTTTGTTTTTAGAGAATATGTAAAAAAACAACAACCCACCTCCATCTTGTAGATAATGGATATAGCGCGTTTTACCATAAAGCCTTTCATTTTCAAAGACTAATTATTGTCACAGACCTGTCCTTCTGTTTTCTTTACACAAACTAGTGGGTAAATCCCCTGTCCGACAAGACAAGAAGATCTTGTTTCTTTATACGGGGATTTAGAACAACTGACAGAATCTGAAGACTAGGAAAAGGAGTTAATCAGTAGCCGTGACATCGATGTTTAGATAGAAGTAGATTCGCAAAGCCCCCAGACTTGTGCTCATAGACTGCCAACTATCACGCGTGCTATTATTTTGTATTTGCTGTTGGGCTGGGAATTGTAAGGTGAAAGATAAAGAAAAACTTGACAGAACCATTAAGAAAGCCAGCAAGATCTCTGGATAGGATTTCACTAGAATTGATGAAATGTATACCACCGCACGTATAAAAAGATAAAAAGCCGTATAAACGATCCATCACACACTCTTTCCACGCAAAGATGTGTGTTGCTCTTTAGAGTATGTATCAATATAACTCCAAAGGTCTTGTAATTAAATTCCTGCATGTGGTTTAATGATGCATCTGATATGAATGTACATTTTGTCAGCTTTGCTTC
Organism: Aplysia californica; assembly: GCF_000002075.1. NCBI lineage: Eukaryota > Metazoa > Mollusca > Gastropoda > Aplysiida > Aplysiidae > Aplysia > Aplysia californica. The sequence continues at coordinate 164,505 of NW_004797419.1, forward strand.
TCTTTTCATATTGAATTTTATTGAGAGTAATATATAATTTAAATTTCATATATATACCTGCATGTGTTTTTACGGTCCTGTACAGCAAAGAAAAATTTCCCTCTGGGATATCTTATCTTATCTTATCGTGGCCGCCGCTCTTCACTCTCTATGACTGCGCCATTTCTCGTACGTCCAAATGAAGTGCAAAACACCAGTCATATTATAGTCTTATCTGCGTGGCATCTTTCTCCACGACTTGTCTTTAATTTTGGCTCAATTTAGGTCTCATGATGAGCTCCATAGTAAACCGGAAAAACACCTGACGGCACGACCTAAGATGTTATAATACAAGTCTATGAAAAAACCTCACTCTATGGTTTTTGGGCTTTTTCTTTGCTGTTCCGGGATATGAATATTGTCCCCCCTCCCCCTTCCCCCTATTCTCTCGGTCTCTCTCTCTCTCTCTCTCTC
>NW_004797419.1:165687-167023 GCF_000002075.1 Aplysia californica
ATAATATATAATATATGTGTATATGATAGGTGTTTCCTTTTCCCCCTTTCTGTTTGCACTCCTGGAATAGCCAGTCCTTACCCCCAGCATTACATACGGCCCAATTGTATACGGTGGCGTTGTCATGTTGTAGCAAATATAAGGGGCAAGAGGAAATGTTTGCTGTGAACGATTTTAGCGTGGGTTCCTGTGAAAGAATATGAAAGCATGTGCGTCATAGATATATAATATTGTAATAAGTAATGTATACAGACTTGCCCCGAGGGGTTTCGGGTAAAAAAGGGGAACAAAAAAGGGGGTGAGGGGTGAGAAAGAGAGAGCGAGAGGGAAAAGAAAGAGAGCGAGATAGATAGATAGATAGATAGATAGATAGATCGATAGATAGATAGATAGATAGATAGATAGATAGATAGATAGATAGATAGATAGATAGAGAGAAAGAGAGATAGAGAGTGAGAGAGAGAAGTAGATTGAGAGAAGGCTGTAGCAATTTTACATAAATTCTTGTTCTCTTTCTCTACATGAAGTGGACGTTACGTGACGTAATTACGTTTAGGACACATTAACGATTAACATACTTACCTGTACTCGGATATGAGCTGTTTCCTATCAAAGTTACACCGGATGGCGGGTTTTTTTTTAGCTCTAACTACAACGTCTGCCCTTTTCACTTTTAACACATCGATGAAAGCCGAACCATTTTTAGCAGGGCATGAGGCATTGACATCTAGGTCAGTGCCTGCCAACATAGGTGATAATGTAACCCACAAGTGGGCGATTTGGTGGTCGGTGGGGATCACCCGGGTATTGACCTAATATGTGAGGCATTTTAGTGAAATCAAGCGCTCGTCAAAATAATGAAATAAAAGAACTCAGGATTTTTGTTTTGCGTCGATTTGATTTTTTTTTTCTAATTTTCTTTTTCTTTTCGATCAACACCGTTTATGTCCCTTTAAAAACATATTTATAACGTGTATTTTTCAGAAAAACATTGAGTAAAGGCATAATAAAATATAAATTTTCAGTTCCCAAGGACTCTCAGGCTATGGAAGTTTCCAAACTTTGGCATCTATTTTCTTGATAATTTTACCTGTTATAACAGGCGACCCCCACCTCCTTCAATCACAAATATCTCGACTTCTATTCAAGACAGATGTTTTGTTTTTTGCCAAAAGCAAGACAAATGAACAAGTTTTAAGATGATATCAATAACTCTATATGCTCAAAAATTGACGAGTGCCTGATTCCACCATGTCGTGACTCATATGTGAGGCAGCGCGGTGGAATCAAGCGCTCGTCAATTTTCGGGCATGTGGAGTTATTGGTATCATCCTAA
>NW_004797419.1:167238-168509 GCF_000002075.1 Aplysia californica
AGTTATTTCCTTAGCTTAAGAGTACGTGGAAACTGAACATTTACATTTTTGTGCCGTTAATCAGCGTTTTTCAGAAAAATCCAAACAGAAATGAATTCTTTAAAGGGCATGAAAGGTGTTGAGCCGAAAAAACAAAAATTTGATAAAAATTCACAAACCTGCAAAAAAATGCAAGTTTCTTCGTCACTTTGATTATTTTGACGACAGCCTGATTCCACCACGCTGCCTCACATATATTCTAGAGTGTCCCGTCGGAAATACAGTGTGTACGTGGAAGTGGACGGTACGAACGTTTTGATCCTTTTAAAGGCAGGAGAAGTGGACGCCGGCTATAGGCCCTAAAAGGTTGACAAGCACTGGTCTAAGCGCTAGGGAGCCTCAGAAGGAATCTTGGACGAAATCATTCTCATTTCAGAAAAAAATATGCTGCATTGGGCTCATGTTAAAAATAAGCCCCGTTAACCGCTCACATGGGGTTGTGATTGTAGCTGTTTTACGTCCCCATCGACGTAGAGATCTTTCCTTATTTTCGTTCTGTAAAAAAATTGGAAATTACGCAACATAATAATTAATTTTTACCATACACTTCTCATCAACATACTTTCCCGTGGCTTGTTCTGTTACCGATCGTTTTTTTGTTACGTGTTCATTATACTGAAAATAGTTCACCTATTTTTAGCAGGGCAGGAACTTTAAGATCTATGGATAAAGGGGTCTCGAACGGAGTCTTGAAATTTCATATTAAATCAAAATATACCGAGTTGGGCATAAGCCGGTTGGAGTTTCTTCGAATAAAAGTAGCATCAGTTGTATATGAGTGTTGTCCAGAACAAGAGACAGCCCCTCCCAGACTCTGAACAGTCAACACTATATTAATGCTGTGCAATTTTGAGGAAACGAAATTAATCGACACTTCGAAGCGTGAATGCACTGTTTGTGCTTTTTGAACATCTAGTGCAAATAGTTTTTTTTTCTTTTTGTGAGATGTATTTTCAGTCATGTTGTATAACTCACGTTCGCTTAATCTGTCACCGTCTCGTAATAATTAAATATAAAGTATTTCTGAATTCAACTTAATAGTTTTAGATGATATAATCTTACCATCTAGATCGGTCGATATAAAAGGGCGTTAACTCGAGAGCGTTTAAAGAAAGGAGACGAAATTCCAACAAAACAAAAAAAATACAAAAAAATACAAAGCAAAACAAAAACCCACCAAAAAACCCCCACCCCAAAAAACGAAAACGAAACAAAAACCAAACCACCCCCCC
>NW_004797419.1:170751-171717 GCF_000002075.1 Aplysia californica
GTAGGTGGGTGGGGTGAGACTGACTGACAAACGGCCAGTATCTGTCTAAGCTGTTCTGGATCACGTTTCTTTGTTTCACATTTCACTATAAACCATTTTGTATTACGACGTGGTAGAATCAGGTGCTTGTAAATTTTTTTGGGCATAATATGGGTTAATTCCTATCATTTTATAGTTTGTTCGTTATCTTGATGATAAGAAAATACCCACCTTTCTTGAATAGATGTAGATATATTTGCGATTGAAGGCGGTGAAGGTTTCTACTGTCAGAGGTAAAGCTAGTGAGGAAATCGCTGCCAAAGTTCACTGACTTTTGAAGCTTGGAGGTATTAGGAACCCGAAAATGTACATTTTTTGGTGCATTTTAACAACTTTTTCTGTAAAAATCGACATAAAATGGTGGATATAAAAGATGTTGCGCAAAATATTTTTTTGAATAATAAATCTAAAAATAAAAAGCCCAACCAGGGGGAAATGCCGATTTTAAAGATTTCGCTACCTGTATTTAAACAGGCGCCTGATTTCACCACGGCGCCACACGTTTCTCTGAACCGCCAAAGTATACCCTGCGAGCCATATATCATTCCGAATACTTGACAGAAATGAGAGGAAAATATCCTGATAATGGGATATTTCAAGACGATCATTAGGTTCCAGACCCTCATTTGTCGACGTCATGTAGACAGTCTGACCATCAATGATCTATCTATAGAGGCACCAGCCGTCATGTAGATAGTCTAGAGTCACAGAAGTACTTTTTATAGGTCTATGCCCATGGCAAGTGTACATTCCATTCTTTTGACTTTCCCTGATCGTTTATTCAGCCCTCCCCCGCCCCCGCCCCTCATCCCCAACCTTACGTCTATAAGTCATGCATAAACTATTGTAAATAGCCTTTCCCAAGGACTCGAGCCAAAGACTTTACAATTGTGAGTCCGAAAGTCTAATCACTACACCACCGAAATA
>NW_004797419.1:171893-174071 GCF_000002075.1 Aplysia californica
CCCCTTATGCTATGCTCTATGTGCTTAACATGAAACATATTATAGAATTACAAATCAATTTTATAAGCAAATAGTATTACATACGCGTGCACACACATACTCACGCACACACGCACCCACACACACATACATACGCACATACACACATACGGACATACGCACATACAAACTCACGACGATCTACAGCCTGGATGGATTCTGTCTAATCGAAATAGGATGAAAATAGAAATGCTTTTGGTTTTTTCTTTAAAATTTCTAGATTTTCTGCTTCTCTGATAGTTTTCGGAAGCCTATTCTAAACAAGTTGGGCAAAATATGAAAAAGAGCATTGGCCATATGATTTGTAATTTATTTTAGGTTTAACAAGAGAAAATAATCCAAGCTGTAGCAAAAATATATCCAAAAACGGCAAAAACCCCCACAGAGCCTAGTGGAGCGCCTGCTAAACGCTCAACACACCCACTTCCTTTCACCAGAGCGAAGAGCTGTGGCCATGACAGTGCGCAGTCAAGAATGATAAAAGTCTCTACCCCCCCCCCACCCCACTAAAAAAATCCTCCTTAACCAGCACCACAAGAAAAGTAGGATTTATTCTTGGGCTCCGGGCCAGACTTCCTAACGCTAAAGTATTGCCCCATTACCTCCGATCACATGACTTACTGAACCCAGACTCTGTGGTCAAGCGGTCAAGCGAGAATACTACGCCGCGGTCAGTGAGGTGGTCGGTTTTGTACCACTTTGATTGTAAGAAAAAACAAAATGATAATATAGTCATTTTTTGTGGGACAGTTATGCCTAAACTTGACACCGGTTCTCTAATATAATATATACTTTAATTTTAATTTTTCCTTCCTCTGGTATCTTTTGGATGTCGAGGGGAGGTGCAGGCTTCGGTCCAGTGCTATGTCTGTAGCGTCTGTGAAAGGTATGTTATGTTGTTCCAGGACCTTTTTAACCCCATCTAGCCAGGTCTTTCTTGGTCTTCCTCTTGATTTGAAGCCGGATTCACGGGTGTGATAAGCTCTCAACGCTAATTGCTTTTGGAGCATTCTGATTAGATCTAGATGTCCTAACCAATGAACTCTTTGATGCTCTATGACATTTATTTCTGGTAGTATTCCGGTTTGTAGGCGTATGGTCTCGTTCCTTATGCGGTCTCTTCTGATGACGTTGATGGTTTTGCGGAGACACCTCATTTCGCATTCATTGATTTTTTTTCTTGAGGCTTGCTTAGAGAACATGTTTGGCACTTGCATGTTAAGGTTAATATGACGATGCTATTGATGGGCTGGGATTTCACTTCGGTTGGGATGTTCTTAGTACTGAGGAGGACTGCTAGCTGGTAGGCCATTGCATTTGCCTTCATAGTTCTTGTTTCTATTTCATTCCCCATATGCCCATCTTGTGCGAAGATACTTCCCAAATATTTAAATCCTCTACTTGTTGGAGTTGTGTTCCGTCAATAAGGAAGTTGAGTTTCCCTGGGTTTCTGCTGACGTTCATAACTTCTGTTTTTGAAATGGAGATTTTCATGTTAAAGTGTTTACATTCCTCATTTAGTTTCGTTGTGTGTTTTTGTAATTCCTCTTCATCAGTATTTAGTATTCTCTGGTCATCAACAAGTAGAAGCTCGTTCAGTTCAGTGATGTTGTCATTTGCTGCTCTCATGATCTTACCCAAGTATATGATGAAGAGAAGCGGAGAGAGAACATACCATTGTCTCTCCCCAGACCTGATGGGGAACCAGTGCGATAGTTCTTCTGTTGATCTTACATCACACAGGCTGTTTTTATAAAGTGCCATGATGTTCTCCAGCAATTGTCCTATTACACCATATTCCTCTACGACTTACCAAACTTAACATCTATTTGCCTTGTACATACACACATATTTAAGTATACACACACAAACGCAATCACACGCACACACACATACAAAGAGATAAAGTGTAAGATACGGACTTACAACCCTAAACACAAATGCACAGACAAACACACACTCAGAATAGACAGACGAAAAATTGTGAGTTTAGCCAAAATTGAGACAAGTTTACTTAAATGTTGGGTCCGATAAACAGCGCAATTTTCCTATCATTTAGATGCTCTCAGTACTTCGTCAAATAATGTTCATTTTTGAAAGAGAGAGAGAGAGAGAGAGAGAGAGAGAGAGAGAGAGAGA
>NW_004797419.1:174938-176131 GCF_000002075.1 Aplysia californica
AACTTGCACACGGGACCTCCGAGATTTTTCGTCCTTGTGCGAGATGGTTAGGTGGAGATCTTTCCTACCAGAAGATCTAGGGTGTGGCCGAATTAAAGATAGCAGAAAGGAGGAGCCAAGGAGTAGCAGTAAAAAGACTGAAAAAAGAGTCAGGAGCCCAGATAAGGTGGCAAAGGAGGTGAGGGGGTGGCTAGAGAGCAGGAAAGGAGGTGAAAGGAGACAAATTTAGAGAAGAAATTTTTTCATCGCCACCCGGATTCGAACCTGGGAACTTTGAATGAGAGGCGAACACCTTAACCTCTACGCCATATATATAATATAATATGCATATAATATTCCTTTACCGAGTCAGAAATGTGGGTGGCTGGGAGGGGGGGGGCGACATCTGTAGTAGTAGGTCCTAAGTCTTTACGTTCGGTCTGTTTTTTTCTCTATGTGTAGATGGTTCCAGCTCGCCATTCGTTCGGTCCTTCCTACTTTGCTATTTTCCCCTTAATTTATTCCGCATGTCTATCTTGCTTTTTTCATTTGCACGGAATGGCGCTTATTTGTGTAAAAAAAGAAGCAAAATAAACAAGAAAACTACCGAGAAACAAGAAAACTAAACTAAAACCCCCACGCACTCACACACAATGATTAAACTGTCCCTGACAAATATTTACGAAACAAACATACACAAGAACAGTTAATGTGATATGAACATTCAGACCTTTTGCTCACACATACCTATACTTCCTCCTTCCTCCCTACACCTCCGCCCCCACCAAACACATACATATTATGTATAATATTATACAACAGGATCAATGGAACCCACTACCACCATCTTCCCCATCCCTCCTACCCCTTCTCATCCCTCTCTTTCTCCTCTCTCCCCCCTTGTACACAGACAAATAGAACCGAATCAATGAAACCCGTCACCCCCCCATTTTCCTCCTCTTCCCCTTCACTACCTTTCTTCCCCTCCTCGCTCTCTCCTCCCTTCTCCTCCCCTCACCCCCCTCCGTTCCTCCTCCCCTCACCTCTCCCTCCCCTCCTCCTCCTTCCCCTTCCCCTCCTCCCATTCTCCCCCTTTATCCCTCTTCTCTTCTTCCCACCCTCTCCTCCATCATCCAACCTCCCCCTTCCCTCTCCTCCCCCATATCTTCCATTCTCCACCTCCCTCCTCCTTCATCCCCCCTTCCCCCTCCTCC
>NW_004797419.1:176525-177942 GCF_000002075.1 Aplysia californica
TCTCTATCTCTCTCTCTCTCTCTCTATCTATCTCTCTCTCTCTTTCTCTCTTTCTCTCTCTCTGTCTCTCTGCCTCTCTGTCTCTCTGTCTCTCTGTGTCTCTTTGTCTCTCTCTCTCTGTATATATATATTTCTTTCTCTTATTCTCTTTTGCCTCTTTTGTCTCCTTCCCTCTCTCCTCCCCTCTCTTTCTCTTTTTCTATTTCACTTTCTCTCTCTTTCCCATTCGCCAACCCTCTCTCTCCTTCTCTCTCTCTCTCTCTCTCTCTCTCTCTCTACCTCCCTCCCCCCCTCTCCTTTCTCCCAGTAAGTCGTCCTGCCAAAAGATCATTGAATTTTAGGGTCTACTCTAACTGACTCTTTTGGGATGTCATTTGCCCTTACTGAAAATATAGAAGGCAGAATAGGCTGAAGTAGATCAATAATAACTAAGTAGAAAATGATTGAAGGGAAAAGACCAGAAGGATAACGTTTTTTTAAAGAGCATTCGAAAAAAATAAGTACGCATGTACTTGAATGTTGAGCCATGATGTCCAAAGTTTGGTTCCGATCTGACTATTGGATAAAGAAAAAAAGGAGGTATCAAAATGTGTCGTCTTTAGAGAGATAGAGAGACAGAGAGAAAGAAAGAGGGATTCACATACTCACACACTCTCACATTCACACTCACACTCACACACAAGCACAATCACACACGCACACACGCACACACGCACACATGCACACGCACGTGCACACACACACACACACACATTACACACACACACACAAACTCACATAAATTCATACACTTACACACTGACGCACACACATACAAGTTTGACCTGAAGTTAAGAAAAAACCAAAATAAAACAAATTGTTTACCACCGAAACTGAATTCAACTTCCATTTTGCTTTCATTTTTCTAAATAGCCAAGGCTTTAATTTTTGTGAAAGGATTCTCCCTAGAATATCATTTTCTGTGGACGTTATTCACTTTCGGTTAGCAGCAATAGTCAGGCAGCCATTTCAGTAAAAGCGCAAAATATTTCTAAACGTATTAGCCAGACACTATAAAAAGTATTGTTTTTAGGTCAAATTCCGCCATTAATTTTTCAGAAGCCATTAGTGTCAACGAACATTGGGCTACATTCTGGTCAGAAAAAGAAATGAGAATAGAAGACTTTCTGAGAAACTGGCTGTTTTTTTCCCTTTAAAGAAGGTAAGAACAAATGTTTGAACACATATATTATTGTAAGTATATGGCCGATTGAAGAATAAAGTGATGGAAATGAAAGGACTTCTCTTCAATTGATACTTATATTATGCGAAACAAATATTTCAGAAATAATTTCAGTGTTTGACAAAACGTATAAAAAAGGGAAAAAACATACAGGGTCGTTTTTCTTCAGCTGAGCGAACCAGACAATAGTATGCG
>NW_004797419.1:180636-182516 GCF_000002075.1 Aplysia californica
GACGGAGGGGTGCTGCACTGATAAGTTGTGTAAGAGTAAGAGGGGGAAAACAGCTAGTAGGTGAGTGGGGTGGGGGAGGGGGACGGGTTGGGATCAGACATTGTGAGGCTGACCTCTGCACGTGTTTATCATGTTCTGTGTGAGTCTACGTGACTGTGTACATGTACCGACTGTATAACCTGTGACAGATTCTGTCTCTCTCTCCATATGATATAATATGCATATATATTACATAAATAGATGGATATATAGATAGATTATGTATTTGTATATGTATCCTTCCGCAGAAGCCGAGAATGTTTCCGAGTGTTATCAGAGGGTCTGCTGGGGTAATAGCATGGATATGCGCTATATAAACGCAATTGTTATTATATGTATATATGTATATATTAATATATTAATGTATGTCGTGTTCATGTATACGTATATGTATGTATATTCCACTATCACTACCACCACAGTCATAATCACCACCATCAATACCACTACTATCATCATCACAACCACCACCACCAGTACACTACTTTCATCACCACCACCAGCACCACCACTACCACTACCTTCACCAACCCCAGCATCACCACTATTACCATCACCAAAACTACCACCGCCGCTCCGTCATGAATGGAAAAAGTAAAAACACTTCCGGATTTTTTCCTCCGGTCCGAGACAAAGCTCATCATCTCGTCAATTTCATTATCTCTCTCCTCTTCTTCCCCGTGTTCTCCTAACTCATTCCATCATCTCTCCTCTCCGGCTCACAATACCCACAATGTCAATGCACGCGCTCCTGGTGCTGTCTGTCGACGCACGTGCGTGAGACACGATATCCTGCCATTCCTCTACACGTTCTGCAAACCCAGACACCCCCTCCCCCTCCACCATCACCTCTTTTCCACACCCTCTCCAAAAAGAAAGAAAGAAAGAAAGAAAAGAGGGAAAGTATGTTGAAAATCACTACCCAGAGCGCCTGTTCTATACTGATCCTTCTAGTCAACAAGTGAAACGCTCCCTGCAGAGAGATATCAGCACCTTGGCAGGATTGCTTTATTTCCGGAACGTGGTTTTGGAAAGGGCATGTGGTTGTTTACTGTGGGTTTTTTTCATCGGCTAGAAGAGATCTTTCCTCAAAGATAATTATTATTTTGCTATCTTCTATCACTATCTGTCTACTGCCCCCTATCCCTTCCCCCTCAACCCCGTCGCTTCTCCTCAACCCCTTTCCCTTCTCCTTCTCTCAATCCTATCCCTCGCCTCAACCCCACCCCTCCCCTCTCCTCAATCCCACCCCTCTCCTCAACCCCCTTTCCGCTCCAAAATTTTCTTTATCTAAAAACTAAAAAGACAGGCTACAAAGATGCTTACTGTGAAAAGAGAAATGTATGGTTTCGGATTTGTGTATGATGGTTCTCATCACCCCACCCTTTCTTCTCCAAAATTCCCCCACCTCCGCCACCACCCGCCAACAGAATCATCATTATTATACTGATCGTTCTAGTCAAGTGAAAAACTTCCTGATGAGAAACAAGAACCGTGACAGACTTGCTTTGTTTTACCATCGTGGTTTTGGAAAGGTCGTGTGATTGTATCCTAGAACATTGGCATGTTGCAACAGATCTTACCTCACGGGTGTTCCTTCGTCATTTGCTGACAGTCGTCTCACCACCCCAAAAAAGAAAACGAACCCCCCCCAAAAAAAAACCAACAACACACAACAACAACAACAACCAAACCCCCAACCCACAAGCAGAACAAAACAACAAGAAATCGCTCTCAAGGGAGTTACTTCCTTATTTGCTGACAGTCGCCTCACCATCCTATAGGAGAAAGCGAATACAAAAAGAACAAACTAACAGAACTTTACAACAAAAAATCCCCCC
>NW_004797419.1:186973-188426 GCF_000002075.1 Aplysia californica
CCCGCTCCCTTCCTGCATCCTTTCCCAAATAACAGTTCTTCTTTACCTTTATCCTTTTAAATTCATTAACAGAAATAGATTAAGAATGTCATCTTTGGTGTTTGAAGACTAGAAGACGTAGATTATTCAGTATCCGGAAGCTTCCGGAAACGGCCATTAAAGTGCTTCTATGCAAGCTTGTGTCACGTGATATTTCTCTCTTGGCATCACTGGAACAGGTCAGGGCGATATGACATAAATGGGGGATATATTGTCAATTATTGGCAATTTCCATACCAGAGTAAGCTATGCTGTTGGGACTCGCAACCAAAAATTCTAAGATCGTGGGTTCGAACCCCGACACAGCCCCGAAGTTGCATTTCTTATGGAAGTTGCATTACACGAATTTTCCCAACTTCACCCGGCCATAGACAACTAATAATCTTGTCAGTTTGTTCACGTTTGAGTGCTTAATCGCCTACTTGTATCATATGCTTCCAGGGAAGACAAGAACTATTCTCTGAGTGTATCCCCGGGACTGCTGGGGACTGCAAAGCGCACAGAGCTTGCAGCGGAGCTAGATTATGGGCTATACAAATGCAACTAGTTAGATCTATTTAATATGATTGTGCCACACCGTGGTGGGCACAAATGGTGTCATGCACTACATCCAACACAAAAGAATGAAATAAATGGTTCGGACATCTCATGCGATTACTAAAACACCATTCAGCACAACTTGCCTACATAACAGAATCCAATGGCAACAAGGCTAGAGGGCGACAGAGAAAGACCTGGATAGATGGAGTCAGGGCGGGAAACACTAACAACTCATGGCATCCCCCTGACCCAAGCTCTCCGGCTGGTGGCAGAGAGACGTCTCTTTCTTCCCGCGACACCCAAATGGGTATACGCGGCGGATAAAAGTAAAGTATAGTAAAAAGCCATACCAGTGTGTTGTGAATGTGACAGGCTGAAGATGATGTTGGAAGATTCCAGTTACACGACGTTATTTCATCAATAAATCGAATTTTTTTCTGGCTATCGAGGTGGGTGGTTGGCAGGTGCTCTGGTGTATTTTTCTCCATCTTTCCTATCAACCATCTATCGTCCTTTTCACTCCTTTTCGGTGCCTGTTCCGATCTTGTAATACTTCTAATCTTCGGCACTTATAATATGACCTAATTATATTGCAAGTGCCGCAAAATGCTTGCTAAAATTAAACAAGTAAAATGAGAACAAGCCAATAATGCACAAATAGATGCTGCCACAAAAATATGCACTGGCTAAAAGCATTTTGTGTGTGTGTATTTTGAGAGATGACGTCATTACATTTTGTGCATATTGCTCCCACGGCTCATCTGAACATAACCCACAATAGAATATTTTATTATGCTCAGAATTGGTCTATGGAAGGAAAAATGTCTGTTCTTAGTGTGTGCGAGTGTGTGTGTGTGTGTGTGTGTGTGTGTGT
>NW_004797419.1:191868-193101 GCF_000002075.1 Aplysia californica
CTTCTGGTAGAAAAGATCTACAGCTAGCCTTGTCAGACAAGGGTGAAAAATCTCGGAGGACCCGTGTGCAAGTTGCGCACGTTAAAGATCCATTGGTGGTCCAAAATCGATAAGAGTAGGCTTCGGCCGCCACCCGGGCAAAATTCAAAATTTCCTACCAACTGAAAATGTTAGGTGTGTCACGCACGCTCGTATGACTTTATGCAGTTGTGAGAGTCGTAAAACCCTTACCAAAAAAAAAAAGCAAACAAAAAACCCAATACCAACAACAATAACTACTACCAGAACAAGAACAAGAAGATAAAGAAGAACAAGGAGAACAAGAAGAACAAAAAGAAGTATTATAGATTCAAAATTTGCTGTCTTATTGAGAAGAAGCCCAGTTTGGTCCTGTATTTCCATGAATATTTTTGCAAGTAAGATGTAATCTGTCTGTTGCGGAAGCCACCTTTGTGCACCACAAAACAATCTCTTTTCATAGGGTAATTGGAGAGGGAACACTTCGAGAAAAAACTATCACAGCCGCGCACTTTTTGACGATATCGATACAATTAGATTGCCGATTCCACCCAACGCTTACAGTCCCCTTGACAACATTTCTCTATACAGACCCCATCCAAATATTATTCCTCTTTCAGCAGACGTCAAGCGACTGCCAGACCATTTCTAAGCTGGAACTACAAACACGCACCAAATAGAAAGGCACTACAAAGAAAGAAGGGAGAATGTGTAACAAGCAAATTTACGCAGATGGACAAGTCTCACAACTTCAATTTTCATCCGGAATGAGAAAAAAAATCGGCCCCAACATTTTAAAGATCGTCCTTAAGCTGTAGATCTGTTTTTATACCAGAAATGCCTATTGATTAAATACAAAATCTAATTGATATCTGGTCCAAGCCCAGTAAAACCAAAGATAGTACATAACAAGATCGGCCACCCAGCCAAAAACGTGTCCGCCGGAAGTCCGCTCTTAGCTTCATATGGCGCTGCAGTCTGTTTTGAAGCTCTCTTACGTTTTTCCAGAAGAAGAATAGGAATAGCACCTCCTTGCGTGCGCAGATCGACTGCTGTTTATCATCAGTTCGGGTTCGTTCAGTGCGGAGTTTTAGGGTTTAAAAAAAAAATGACCTCTCTCCTTTCATATTCTAAAGTCAAGAAGAAAACCATCACCCTTTCCTCTGGAAGAGGTTTTTTTTGTCAGCGTAACCATTTTAAAAAAGCGTTCTTCCA
>NW_004797419.1:193823-195849 GCF_000002075.1 Aplysia californica
AGAGAGAGAGAGAGATCTAGAAAGAGAGAGAGAGAGAGAAAGAAGGATAGATAGATAGATAGCCAGCTTGAGAGTGGGAGAGATGGGAGGGATATAGAGAGAAACAGGCGGCGAGTGAGGGAGAAAGAAGAAGCTGAAAGCTTCGTATTTAATCATAATTTTCTGAAATTTCTCACGAATGCCACACCTCTCCCAGACATTCTCACCACGTCTTTGTTTTCTTTGCTGCGAATCTATCCGATTTTTACTTTATGCCATCCAAAAATGCCCCAAAAGCTCTTTTGTGTAAGTATCTTTCTCCTTCTCACGCTTTTGCAAGTTCATTTCTTGCACGCACCCATCGCATTGAGATGTACGAGAGTACGTTGCACACGAAATTCCAAAGCTCATGAAATTCACCCGGCAAGCGAAACATTCACATCTCCTTCGTTTAAAAAGCTCCATTTCTGTACCCAAGCGCACGATTTATAACCACCCAGAGTCGTGCTTAGATGGGAGTTCTCAGTGCATGTCAAATGACAATACGTGCATTTCAGTCATGGACGTACAACCCGTCTCTTACCTCTCTGCTTCGGATTCCCCATGTCTCTCACTCTCAAGCCTCTCCTCCTCCCGTCTTCCCGTCCCCCTTTCCCGGTCTCCCCTCCTCCCTTCACCGCATCCTTCCCCTGTCTTCCCTCCTCCTCGTCTCCGTTTCCCCTCTATCTCTCCTCCAAGTCTCCCCTCCTCTCTGTCTCCCCTCCTCTCCTATCTCCCCTTTGTCCCTTCTCCCCTGTCTACGTCTCTCCTTCCCCCGCTTCCATTACTCCTGTCCTCCTGTCTTCACTTTTCCTCAACTCCCCATTCCCCGTCTCCCATTCTCCCGTCTCTCTTACACCGTCTCCCCTTTTCCCACCTTCCCCTCCCCTCGTCTCCCCTCCTCCTGTCTCCCCCCTCCCTGTCCCTACTCATCCCGTATCCCCTCCACCCCTCTCGTTTCCCCCGTCTCCTTTCCTCATGTCTCCCCGCCTCCCCCTCATTTCACCCTTCTTCCTCCCGTCTTCCCCTCCTCCTGTCTTCTCCCCTCCCACCCCCCCTCATCATGTCTCCCCTCTCCTCATCTCTCCCACCCCATAACCCCACCTCCCTCCCCGGTCCCCTCCCATCTCCCCTCCTCCATGTCTCCCCTCCACTGTTCCCACCCCCTCCCCCTGCCATATCCACTCACCCAAGCCCCCGACTCACGTCTCTGGCAATACTCACCCTGATTAACGCCGCAAGAACCGAGACAACGGCCCATATGACCGCTCATAAACGTTCAATCAGGTGGTATAATTGAACTCCGCAGGAATTACACTCAAGGAATTTCAAGTTGCTATGACGACGGCCATTTTTCTTTCTGACTCATTAGACAGCTGGCTGTTTTTCCTCAAATTCAATTCCGTACATGCAGCAAATCACTTACTCACGCACTGCCGTTTCAAGGGAAAAAATACCCCCACGTAGCTGCGAATCTGGGTAAAACTGACTTTTTAGAATGATTCGATTTAATGAAGTCAAAATGCCATAGTCTTTCTTTTTTTTAAACTTTGATAATAAATACAGACTTTTAATAAATAACCTTAATGAGATTAGACAATTGGATAAAAAAAAAGGTTACATCTTCAAACTGCTGGGTTTCTTTTCCTTTCTTATCAAACGAGAAAATATGATTCTGTTAGACACTATGTTTTCGATCCAAGTAGCGGTTTACGTAATTAGAAAACGTAGTTTGTATCTGTGCATTACAACGCGACTTCCAGGATCACAACAAATTTTAATCAGAACTGATGTTTTTCAATCAACACAATTAGTTCTCCTTTTTCTGTTCTGTTTAGCTGGCATTGTCCTTTTAAAAAATGACCGAAGTGCGAAAACCTTTCCGGAAACCGACAGCGTCCATAATGTTTTTCCACCCTCATTTTCCCTTCTTTTTGTTGCGTAATCGCTGTCGATAGATAGATAGATAGATAGATAGATAGATAGATAGATAGATAGATAGATAGAT
>NW_004797419.1:199779-201107 GCF_000002075.1 Aplysia californica
GAATAATAATAATAATAATGATAATAATAATAATGATAATACTAATAGTGTTTAAACTCAAACAGCTTCAACATTAATAGCGGAGTAAAGCAAGGTTGTGTCTTAGCACCATTCCTTTTTTAGCACTTTTTTCGCTGTCTTACTGCAACACGCATTCAAAGAGTCACCAGGGGGTGTCTTCCTCCACTGGAGAACTGATGGGTCGCTCTTCAATCTTGCTTGACTCAAGGCCAAGATCAAGATCAACAAAACAATAGCACGAGACCTTCTCTTTGTCGATGATGCTGCTCTTGTTGCTCACAGTGAATCAGCCCTACAAACAATGATCGTCCGCCTATTAACAGCCTGCAAGGTCTTTAGCTTGGTCAGCAGTGATAAGAAAACAGTCATCCTTGCCTAAAAAGGTGCAGAGCAGAGCCATAATATATGGCTGAACGACCAGGAACTTGAGACAGTGGACATGATCTGTTACCTGGGGTCTACCACCAGCTCTACCACATCACTCGGTTATGAGGTCAACATCAGGATAGGGAAAGCAGCAACACCTTTTGGAAGGCTGACAGAACGAGCATGTGGAAACAAAAGATTAATCATCAAAACAATGATCAAGATTTACGAAGTATGTGTCCTCAGCACACTCCTTTATGGATCTGAAACATGAACCGTGTACAGCAGGCAAGAAAAGTGCCTCGACATTTTCCATCTCAGGTGCTGTCGCAAGATCTTAGGCATTTCGTGTTGACGTGTTGGCACAGGCAAATCTCCAGAGCATGACAACTATCCTGTGTTTAAAAAGATTGAGACGACTGGGCCATGTCAAGAGAATGGACGACAACCGGATTCCCAAGCAACTTCATTATAGAGAACTTTCCCAGGGAAACAGACCAAGAGGAAGACCAAAATTGAGGTACAAAGACACCTGCAAAAATAGCTTATCTTAGCTTGGAGTAGATGTTGGCATCTGGTAAGAAATAGTCAGGACAGGAAAACATGGATGAAAATGATAAAGGAAAGAACTATATTGCTAGAGAACAGCCTTAGAAACAACCAGGCTGAGAAGCTCCGACGACGACAGGAAAACAGCGGAAATACAGAGCTTCGATCAACGTCACTGACATGCAGGCACTGCGACAGAATCTGTCCTTCAAACATAGGAAGAATTAGCTATGAAAGAAGCTGCATGAAGACAGCCTTGAGACCATCTTAAGCTAAGTTGACAGTCTGCATAGACGAAAAGAGCCATACAATAATAACAATAATAACAACAACAACAAAACTACTACTACTACTACTACTACTACTACTACTACTACTACTACTACTACTAC
>NW_004797419.1:202844-204481 GCF_000002075.1 Aplysia californica
TCTCTCTCTCTCTCTCTCTCTCTCTCTGCCTCTCTCTTATTCTCTCTCTCTCTCTCTCTCTCTCTCTTTCTTCCATTACTTACGCACAAAAATACTCTAATGAGAGTGCATGATCTTTCCCTCCCCCAGATACACCATCATACCAAGAAAAGAAATCAATGAATTATTTACGACTTTCACAACACCCCCCCCTCTTGCCAAAAAAAATGTTACAATATTTTTTCTTTGTTTTTCAGTGTGTAGCATGAAGCTAGGTTAGAACCTCTGCCGTTGCACACAGAAGATGTGAGTTCCATTCTTGAGTGGGAAGAGTTTTATCTAAATCCAGTTTCTCAGTCAGTCTACAGGAATGTTGTATCCTTCTCAGCCTGCTTTGACCCTGACAGACAGAGTCGGGGCTCCCCCCACCCCCCCACTCCCGTCGGCCGATTGATCTGAAAGTTGGCGGAAAAATAAACTGAAAAAAAAACAAACAACAAAAAACACACAGTAAAAAATACAGTTTCAGGAGAGAAAATCGTTTTGTTCGTAAATTGCATTCCCGGTTTAGTTCAGATAAATGCTGAAGATTGGAAGTGTTACTAGAGAGTAACATACAAAAAAAAAAAAAGAACGAAGAGAGATAAAGCCTAAACGATAAATGGTTTTTCTTTTCCTTCCCACGAAAGACTGACGTTTGTTGTTTTTGAAAGCACAGTATCGTTGAACTTCGACGAGTTATGAAAAAAAATAGGTTTTCGAACTTTATAAAAATTCAGTTCTGATTTTTTTTTTTCGGTTTGATTTTTCTTAACCACCGTCTGTGGTGTGATGGTTAGGACTCCTTGCTGTTACACGCGAAAGACGCGAGTTCGACTTCTGGGAGGGAAAGTAGAGGAGCTGAGATGCAAAACCCGCTACATCCATTTTAGAACTTTTGAGAAAATTAGCTTTTTTAAAATGTTGCTAATGCACGAACTAATTGTAGAAAGTAAAACAGTGAGTGGTACGGATCACGTCTACCAACACAATTGCTTGACTAAAAAAATGTATTTATGATGATTAAAATTTTAAAAAGGTATGAAAGTGGTAGTGATTTGTCAAAACCAGATCGAAAAAAAAATGCCTTGATACCTTAAGTCATTTTTTTGCTCTAAATACAGACTAATGGTCCTCTCCACAGCACTTAGTGCTCATAGGACAAAGGATTTTTTTGTCTGCCTGCAGAGGGTGAAAGTGAGCTATCTCTATCATACGTATTAAATGAGCTGCTGTTTTGGGCTGAACAAAACTAGACATCTACTGTTTACACTAGTCGACGCCATTTTGAAAAGGAAGTCACATGAGAAGATCGGGAAATTTCGTTGGTCAATAAAGAAAATTTAAGGATGTATTGAGATTAGAAAAATTATAATTTTGGATGTCGGCCTATCGGGTTTTACGTAAAAAGAAGATTTTTGTGTGGCTTTTATGAAGGATGTTTTGATTTTTGGCCGATAACACTTTGTGCATCTGATAACCGGTAACAATGTGCATTTAAACGGGAAAAAATTGAGCATGTCGCTGAGCGGGTTTTGCATCTCACCCCCTCGTTAGTTTTATGGAATATCTCCGTCTTGGTCCTGAGATATTGTACTCTGTTATTTAACTGGGGGGGG
>NW_004797419.1:205505-207582 GCF_000002075.1 Aplysia californica
TATGTACAATTCATCCAAGTAGGGGAATGTAGATGCTGAAATTTTACATGCTTTCCGTATTAGTCGATTTAATTTTTCGTTATCTTGTTGTCCCGGCCCATGCTGTTATACAAAAATTGATCATACGTTCTATGGTTGAATGGTAGAACATGGACATCAATGTTTTATCAACTTTAAAATACTTTAGCTTCCTTAGAAAAAATAGTCAAAAAGCAACGACCATTTGACCAATCAACCAACCAACCAACCAACAACGAAAGAAACATTCAGCAAAAAAACCAACAACAATGAATGAATAAATAAATAAATAAATAAAACCACCAAAGCAACATGATACAATGCTACATTTCTGATTTTTAAAACGAATTTCTAATAAAACGTAATATTTAAAAGGGCAGCATTTCCATGGCAACAAGTACGATTTGAAATAGTTCTGTCGCAATAGTGTCCATAAACAAGGGTTGCGCAAGCACAAAACCAGCTCTCAAGAGTAATAAATTTGAAAAACGATGCTTGACTGAATATTATGTAGACTCCCCCCCCCCACCCCACACCCACACCCACACCCACTCAAACACACCCGCCCACACATCCAGCCCCCCCTCCCATTCCATCCACCCTCCTCCCACACAAACAAACAAACACGCACACATAAACCCACACACATACACCCACACACATGCTTTACTAATAAACTCGTGCACTCTCCTACGGCATAGCTGGGGGTGTTTGATTAATGACGACAACTTTTCTGAGTTCACACCTTTTTGATTTTTTAATATTATTTATACAGTTGTTTCCCTGAACGCAGATGAGTTTGTTCTCCCTATTCATTAAAAATAAAATATACACCCCCCCCACCCTTTTTTAAAAACCCTTTCCACCACCCCCCTCTCCACCCAAATTGTCGAACATCAGGACGATCACTGCCAACTGCTTCCCATATCTTCAGTAAATTTTAAAAAATATAAATCTTTTAAACCATTATCAGCACATAAACTGATATAATGTATTTATAAGGCAGACTTCGGTCCTGCCTGTCAAGGCCAACATTGGCAGAGGGGGATACAACATCCCAGTAGAAAGATTAACACTCGATAAAGATTCTTCCCACTGGGATCTCGAACTCGGGTCTCCTGCGTGCAACAGCAAAGCTCTTAATTGTTACATAGCAGGCGCCGGTTTGTACAACTGCAACCCCACTGTGAACTCCATCGTGGTGACCCAGATTTAAGGCACAAAAAAAGTAAATTTTCAGTTTCCAAAGACTCTCAAGCTTAGGAAATCACAAAACTTTGGCCGCCATTTTCTCGCTAATCTTACCTCTAAAACCAGGCAACCCCCACCTCATTGAATCACAAATTTCGCGACGTCTATTTAAGATAGACAGGTAATTTTTTTCAGCTAAAGTAAGACAAATAAACAATCTTTAAGCAGATGATACCAATAACTCCATATCCCCACAAATTGACGAGCGCCTGATTCCACCGAGTCGTGACTTGAGGGCGACTAAATCTAAAGCTCGGGAAAGTTGGCGGTGTTGCATTTTTCTCTTCAATCGTATAAATTATATCCGTTTCATTCAGTCATATAAAGTATAATATTGTTATCTACCCGTTTCGCCTAGTTGCATGAATTCTATGTTTCTTTCAGTAGTATAAATTATTAACGATTCATACAAAAGTACCAAATGCATTGCGATTCAATCTGTTGTTTTAATCATATCCGTTTCCCACAGTCGTAACAATAATAATTGTGTTTCGCTCAGTCTTATTAAGTAATGTATGCTTCACCCAGTCAAACAAAGTATCCATGTCACTCAGTCGAATACATTATATCGTTTTCACTTTTCAAGCACCCCAATCATCTGGGTGGTTGGCGGGTGCTCAGATGTGATTTGTTTCTTTTTTCCTATCAAACATCTATCGTCCTTATCTCCCCTTCTTCTTTTTTCTGTTTGTTACTCTCTTGTAACACTTCTAATCTTCTGGCGCTCATACGACCGTATGCAGTTGCGGGCACCGTAAAACCTCTTCTAAATCTAAAACTAATACTCTCTCTCTCTCTCTCTCTCTCT
>NW_004797419.1:211361-214425 GCF_000002075.1 Aplysia californica
TATCTATCTATCTATCTATCTATCTATCTATCTATCTATCTATCTATCTATCTATGAGTTATCTATTTCCTCTCTTGCTTCTCTCTCTCTTCCCCCTTCTCTCTCCCTCTATCTCTCTCCCTTTATCCCTCCCTTCCTCTCTCTGTCCCTCTCTCTGTCTTTGTCGCAGTCTCTCTTTCTCTCTCTCTCTTTGTTGTTTAGGTTGTTTCTTTATCTTTTTATCCCTCACCTATATCTATCAAAATTATATAAACACCATGCGATTAGTATCAAGAGGCGCACTTGATAGTGTCAGCATTTGCGTACGTATCTATTGTAATTTATTAGCTTAAAATTTAAGACGTTTTGCTCATATTGTAGTCAGGTTTTCCTTTTCTGGTGGAATGTTCGAGATCCATCGCTTTTCGGTAGTGAGAGCAATACATTTTCGAATTACTGTGCGCATATTCAACACACAATAATCATTTTTCAGGAAATGAGCAATCACAATCGTGGATAAACAATTAGACACGTATTGACATCGATGTCGACTGAATAGGATAGAAATGAGATTAAAGATTGATGCACGCCTAGCTACTTCGCTCTTCTTCTTCTTCCCCATCCTTCGTTCCCCCTACCCATCATCCCCACTCCACTCTAACCCCAATTCCCTTCCCCCCTCCCCCCCATCCACTCCCCTTTTCCATTACCCTCACTTCCACTCCTACCACTACCCCTCCCTCTTTCCTTTACCCTCTCCCTATCTCCTCCCCCACCCCACCCCAACCCTCACCCCAACCCTCATCCCATACCTTCATCCCAATTCCCTTCTCTGCCACCCCCCCCTATCTCCACCCACCACTTCCCCTTTCCCCTAACCTCACTTTCAGTCTTCCCACCACCTCCTCTCTCTTTCCCTTACCCCCACCTTTCCCTTCCCCTCCACCACCCCACCCCAACCCCTCTTCCCTCCCTCCCCCATCCCCGACTTTTCAGCACTCAGCTGTTGCTCGTGAGGTGAACGACCTCCCTATTGAAAAAAAACATCTATCGATACATATCCTATGTCCGTGGTCAATGTTTTCAACTATGTACTCGGGTATTGACCGCTGTGTTGGTCAGTCTGTTAGTTTCATGACTCGACCAGGATGCGGCAATGTCAAGCTTCCTGTTCAGGCTCCTGTAACCGAAGGGGTCAGGGAAAGAAAACGCCTATGTCGTCTCACGGTTGTTTCGAGAAATATGCAACCCCCCCCCCAACCCCCAAAAGAAAACCTAGCTGGTTTATGCGTGATACACAACCGAATTTGGGTAATTTGTAAAGGTTAATATTCTGATTTACAGGCACAGTGCTCGCCTCTCATGCCAAAAGTAGAATGTTCGAATCCAATCCCTACTTACTTGCCCAGCTTCTCCTCCTCCTTCTCCTCCTCCACTTCCTCCAAAGGATAACTAAAAATAGCATCTCTCACTCACTCATTCACTCAAGCTACTTCTCTCTCCACACCCCTGATCCTAAAGTAGGTAAGATAGAACATCTAGTCTTCTCGGATAAGGGCAAAAAATCTCGAAGGTACCGTGCGAATGCGAAAGGGTCCTTGGTGGTTGAAAATCATGGAAGAGTAGACCGTCAGGCCGCCTCCTAGGTATCATTCAAAATGTAAAAATCCCCGTCCCAATGAGTATCCCAATCACAGGTGTAAAATTTTGAGACACACATTTACATATTTATTGATTCCTAACGTATTGACAATGTCTCTGCTTTGGAGCATTATTATGAAGGAAGGAAGTCAAGACCTTTAGGGTGCGTGTCCATTGGGGCGGACACGGCCTGATTTTTTGTCGGCAGGAGGAAAATCGGTCGGTTCGTTTCCGTCTTGTGCGTCCACACAGTTCGGAAAAGACACGTCTAGTCTGTTGGCCTACTTGTTCCCCGGATGTGTACGCGAGAACGCTGTCGTGGCTGGCTGTGTTCTCGGTAGGGGCTATAAATAGTCAAGAAGTCACATGAACCCAAGGCGGGAAAAGCAATGTATGTGTTTTAAAGGAAAATTGATAAAATTGTTAATATATGCATTTAAACCACGGGGTTTGCGCACAGATTTTTGTGTGCTAATTTTAAGGTGCTAATTACGAATACGATATTGGATTTTTAAATCTGAACTCAAAATAAGATTATTTGTTTTAGCTCCGGCGGGGCCTATGGCTGAAGAGTCGCCACCCGCCCAGGCTAAAATGCAGCAAGCGGCTTTCCAACTGACATGTCTTTTGTCGGGACGTGTCGTGTCGTATCTGTTGACACAGCCAGTGTTGGTCAATCTACTTTCTCTATGTCTACCGCCCAGGCAAAGCTGAATAATGCATACTGCTTTAAGGTTGCCTGTTAAGGTGGGTGGGATGGGGTACACCTGAAGGCTATCTCGCTTATAACTTGTCCGAATTTTACCAAATTTCACACATATAACAAGTCGTAAAAACCGCAATCAAATTTGAGAAAAAAACTTACGTTTCCATTGATATGGCGGCCATATTGGATTTTGTTGACATGTCTTACGTAATGAATACCGCACTTACTGCTCATGGAAAGTGATTGGGGTTTTTTTTGTATGCGTGTTAACAAACATTAGATTTAAAAAATTGTCTGTTGATTTTTTCCTCAACGAATTAAAAATATTTTTGTGAATTTTTATCTGAGGTACCTTTCAAGTTTTCACAAAATCCGTGAAAATTCCCACTCAAGACATCTCCAACAAAAAAAACTATTCTAAATATAAAAAATTCAACATGCAAAATTTTTGTATTACATCTTTTCTTCATTCTGTGAAAATTTCATGAAGAATGGATGAAAAATGGTGGAGTTATTCGAAAAAGTATAGGAAAAAGTAGCGTTTTGAGAAAAATGCCGGTAAAGAAAAATAAAATATTGACTTTAAGAGGAAATGCTGATTTATGGGAAAAAATACGGTTTTGAGGAGTTCTTATGCGATGAAATAGGCTGAGGAAGCTAAGATTGCCTACAACTCAAATTCCATAATTTTGAGCCGAATAGGGGCTTTATGGGTGTAGCCCCCCCCCCCCCCCCCCC
>NW_004797419.1:223827-224916 GCF_000002075.1 Aplysia californica
GTGTTCTGGCGGCAAGATAGATTGCTTGTCTGATTGATTGTTCGTTTTTGTTTTAGTTTTAACAATAGTTTTACAACACTTGCAATGCAACCAAGTCATATAAGTACCTAGGATCAGAGGTGTGGCTACTGTGTAACGTGCAAACAAGAGGAAGAGGAGAAACATGGACGTTAGAATACCTGATAGGAAAGAAGGAGGAAACCACACTAGAGCACAAGCCAACCAACCACTGTTAAAGTTTTCGGGTCCTTTGACACAATTTAAGTATTTAGAAGGCGGGCTGCTTCAACTCTGCCCCTTAGGGCCAACCAAGGCTGAGTGCGATGCAGCATCCCAGCAGGATGAAGGATAATTTTCGATGAAATAGGCTTCACCACGTGGGAATCGTACCCATGCACTTTGCTAGAAACGGTAACTCACAGTCTTCTCCTTTCTCGTTTGCTCAGTATCTTTTTTTTTTTTGAACAATTCCTTAGGACAGTGTGCCTTTTTATTTCTATTGTGTAATGCCTAATTATGTTTATCGGTTCTGAATATCTTTTGGTATGTTTTCGTGATAAATCATTGCCAGAAATTCATCCAAAAATTAACTCGGCAATTTATGAACGGCACACAACTCCTCCCCCAAAATAAAAAAAGAAACGAACAAACAAACAAACAAACAAGCAAAAAACAAACCCCAAACGAAACCATCACCACCACCGCCACCCCTTTCCAAAAAAACAAAAATCAAACGAGAAAAACAAACAACCCCAACAGCAACCCACAGACAAAAAAAAAACACGAAACAAAAAGAATACCAAAACCAAACAAAAGAAAAAGGAAACAAAAATCATGTCCAAAAGAATCACAGATTTTCTTTCGTTTTCAGCATACACGACGATAAACTCATTTTCACTTTTACGCTTATACAATTATATATACAACGATGTCTCTATTCACCATCTGAAAAAAACAACAACCTCAGCTTCACAGTACCGTTTGTTCTTTCTCCCCATTCTGTGGCCTCCTCTCCATGTTTGCCTGACACTGTAGTCGTGTCAGTCATTAGAGCTGACAGTTTGCCTCCCACACCTGCGCCACATTGCC
>NW_004797419.1:230199-231596 GCF_000002075.1 Aplysia californica
GAGAGTCTCGAAAAGTGTTTGAGAGAGTCGGTAAGAGAGTGAGTAAGAGTGTGTGAGGGAGTTAGTGAGAGAGTCTGGGAAGATGTGGGAGAGAGTCAGTAAGACAGTCAGGAAGAGTGTGTGAGAGAATTAGTGAGAGTCTGGAAAAGCGTGTGAGAGAGTCAGTGAGAGAGTCAGTGAGAGAGTCAGTGAGAGAGTCAGTGAGAGATTCAGGGCAGGTGTTCGAGATAAGGTAAACGTTTATTTGTTCGTCCCATATTCGTTTAGTTTCCAATACACTATTAGGCCTAATATTTTGCCTGCAACAGACAACTGGTTAGGTTGTTTCGGATAAGTGACATTTATTCCCATCACTAATGGGCCCAGAAACTAAAAAGAAATCCATTTCTTGAAGAAGGGCATACCCAAAGCGATCAATGTATATTTCTTGTGTCGAGGCTTTCAACGCAACTATTCTGTGCTTTGAAAAAGGGATGCGGTTCTGCAATGTAAATAGTTAGTTCCCTGCAACCCCAAGGGACTAGAAGCTAACACAGAGGCCGAGAAGATCGATATTTAAGCTGTAAACATACGTTCGTTTGAAAGAGTCGAGCAATTTTCATAGACTTGTACACCTAGATTGAGCACTGTCATGGCCACGGTCGTCCTTCGTTCTCTATAAAAACTTTGCTGCGACGCATCCGCACCTCGGGGAGTGCAATTACTTCAAAATAAAGCGGAAATAACAGTCGCACTATAGATCTAGTCGAGTGCGAGCGGCACATTTCCTTCTCACTCCTCATTTGGCTCAAATTGAATCAATGATGCGCTCCATAGTAGGCCGGAAAAACGGTCACAGAGCGCGGTTTTTGGATTTCCCAATACAAGTCTATAGGAATCCTATGCAGGGACATAAAGTAAATTATGATAGAGATGTATTCAAGATATACACCACATGTTCTGGTGAGTCTGAAAAGAAAGATAGATGGGCCCGAGATCGAATGAAAAGTATAGTGTGAAAGAGGGGAAAATGTGTTTAAAATGTTAAGTTTACCACTTTGGCCAAAGAAGGAACTTTTTAAAAGCTGAATTCTTGTACTATTAATCCTTCCGAAAATCATCTCTCGTTATTCGTTTATTCCGCTTTTGAATTACTGAGGGCTGACTTGTTTAGTTGTTTCTTTTTTTCATAAGGAGGGTTTGTTTCTTTGTTGTTTGTTCGTTTGTTTGGACTTTGAAATGGGATTGGGTCAGTACATTAATTTGAATAAAAACCAGTAACACGCCCCTCTCTTAGGTTGAACACAGCCGGTAAAAACTATACCACCACTACCAGACCCCTCTCTAGGACCCCCGCCTTCTATCCTTGCATACTCTCTCCTCGCCCCCCACCCTCCGCCCCCTCTTCGACCCTCACC
>NW_004797419.1:234351-235139 GCF_000002075.1 Aplysia californica
AGAGAGAGAGAGAGAGAGAGAGAGAGAAAGAAGAGAGAGAGAGTGAGAGAGAGACAGAGAGAGAGAGTGAAAGAGAGACAGAGAGAGGGACAGATAGAGACAGGGGGGGGGAGACAAAAAAAGACAAAAAGAGAAGGAGAGAAAGAAAGGAAGAATGAGAGAGACATAGAGGAACAGAGAGATAGACAGAGACAGAGACAGAGACAGAGAAAGGGACAGAGAAAAAAAATGATGAGGAGGGGGGTGGGGTGGAGAGCTTGCTAGAAGAGAGAAAAAGAGAGTGGGGCAGATAGGAAGAGACATAAAGAAGTAGAAAGGAAAAAGAAAAAAACCAACAACCTATGAGCAGCCATGACTTTAAAAAATAAGAGTGCAGTCTGGGAACGCGCTTGCCTTATAAATAATACCCCACAACAAAACAAAAAAACCCACACTAAAACAAACGAACAAACAAACAAACAAAACTACACACACAAAAAAAACCAACCAGCCACAGAGAAGGAAGCTTCGCGAATGGATCTGATAATTGAACGCTAATGGGGGATCTTCCCGACGGGGTGCAGCCAATGGAAAAATCCGCTAATCGACATTTTCTTTTGGTTTGTAGTTCTGTCCGTTGCTGGAGTCCGGAACTTGAGTTGCACACGGCGTATACATGTTTCGAAACGTTCTTTTATTATTATTATCATTATCATCATCATCATCATCATTATTATTATTATTATTATTATTATTATTATTAGTAGTAGTAGTAGTAGTAGTAGTAGTAGTAGTAGTAGTAGTAGCAT
>NW_004797419.1:236038-241992 GCF_000002075.1 Aplysia californica
TCTTTCCTAACCCAAATAAATATTATTGTTATTTTAATTTCTCTTTTCAATATATGTGATACTATTAACTCTTTAGTCAACTGTTTCTGTGCTTTAGGAAAATTATCCAAACAAGAAGATATTACCTCGCGCACTATGCTGTGCGCCTTTTGCTCACTGCGTTATAACAAAACATAGCCTATCATCATAAATTACACGACCTCAAATCGTCAAATTTGCGCTTTTGTATTTAATGTTTTCAGAATATGTTAATATTATTCGTTCTGGGAGCCGTTAGGTTACCAAAACGTTAAGTAAGCTGCGTTTCAGTATTATGCTTTGTATTGTAACGAGAGACTTTTCATGATGGATCTTTATCCCCCCAACAACAATTCTCAAAGTACAAGTAATTGGGATACAGTGATACTTTCCAGAATAGAAAGCCCTTTATACCCAGCCGATCCACCCCCCACCCCCCCCCTTTTTTCCCCTTTTCCCCTTTTCTCCCTTTTCCCCTTTTCCCTTTTTCCCATTTTCCCTGTTTCCCTGATTTCCCCTTTTTTCCCTCCATGTAGAAACGGCGCGCTACTTTGCCGTACGCGACTCAATAAAACAGCATGTTATTACTACAGGGCTTCAGGTTTCGTTCCTGGTAGCTTTGATGGAAAAGGATGAGTTACACGTCACCCGCTAGGATAAAACAACAAATGGTTGATATTTTAGTTCGACCCCGGGTCGTTGAGGTTTTTGTTCTTGTACGCCTCTCTTATTCGCGTTAATTGCGACTTGCAGAGAAGATCTTTACAGAGGTCAGGAAGCAAGAGTACAGTCGCAATGGAGACGAGGCCGTCTTAAATTTCAGTGAAAAGTTCTTGTTTTTTTGGTGTTATTTTTTAAAGAGAAAGAATAAAGAGGATGACTATTTTCTACCCAGAATGTCAGAATTATCTATGTTTCTGTCTGTACAGTGTAGTATAGGTGTTGGTGTGTTGAGTTAGAGAGATCACCATCTGGAAATATTTGGAATATCTGTATGGCTGAAACTGTTGAAGTCAGCCAGGATGTAGACCCTAAGGGATGACCATTTGACAACAAGCTATCCTAGCATGAACAAGCGGAAAACTTTATTTTAAAGAATTTATCCGAGACTATATTTTAAAAAAAGTCATTTGAAATAGATAAAAGTATAATTAAAACTTTCTACAAGGCAGCATTCGAAAGCTGTAACTACTTTCAGTTTCAGTATTTTGTGTTACGGCGGTATAACTTGTTCACTTTCGTCTAACAGCGATTAAAACAAAATATATGAAATAGCAAATCGCTTCTTTAATCTTCGCTGGTTTTTGTATGCGGATGTGGAAGACCAACAAAATCTTCATGTCAGTCTGTTGATGAAGGTCACTGCAAACAAAGGTTCTGACACGTCTTCCTTGCTTCTAGCGTAAAGCGGATTTTAAAAAATAGAAGGAGATTTACAGATCATACCTCAAGCATAAAAACGTTGATCAGCACCAAACGTTAACACATGCCTGTGGAACATGGTGCAATAGACGGGTGAGTACTTTTCGAGGCTCACGTGGAGATGTTTTGACCAGCCTTAGGATAAAATCGACAAGCTTGCACAGAAATGAGGGGGCAGGGTGCTGTCGCTGTCTCAAAACGAGCTATTTTTGGTTACGTTACTGTAAATCATAATTGATCATGTGCATGCACCCAAAGGACAATGTTTAATCTAGGTCCCAAATAGAGAAATATTTTTATTACTTGATCAAGATTTCTTGAAAAAAAAATTGTTTGTTCGGTCTCTGGTCTACAGGAATAAACTGCACAGTTTCATCCACTTTGATAAATCAATAAATGAAATTTTTAACGTCGACAGAACGTAAGTAAACAAGCTACAATGACATCTCTAAACAAGATCAATTACATATATTGGGCAGAGTTATACAGAAAGCAACACAATTTGTATATAGTTCACTCCTCTCTTTCACTGAACTTTACACCATCAATATTGTGAAAACAATAAACTACTTTATTGCCGACACCAAACACCCACTGAATTTTAGAATATTATCAGACATCTGTTACAAGGAATCGTTTGGTTTTTGTTGGGTTTTTTTTAAAAGCGAGAACGAACAGGAAAAAAAAAATCATTCATACCATTTCAACTGAGATCTAGTTACCAATAATCGAGATAAAATACGACCTTCATTGTCTAACTGTATTCGATACTGTAACCGATTACCTCAGATGGTGACGTCAAAGTTGCTCTGACTTTCAACTTGGAGAACTGTTGTTTGAAAGTACACCTTTGTTTTGTTTGAGTTTTTGTATAATTTCGTTTCAATTTTCATGGGTCCTATCCTACATTTATTAACGTTTATGGTTTAACGGTTGGGCTCGTCGTGGTTGCACGCAGACGTCGTGAGTTCGAGTCCCTAGTTTGTGATTTTCTTTTTATAATCGGGAATCTTCATAAGTGCTAAATAATATGGTAAATAAAAGCATAGTTTTGGGAGTGGTATAAGACAAACACTCTTTTTGAAGGGAGGGTTTGTAAAGAAAGTAACACTCTTCTGGAATTAATAATGCTGTAATATGACTTTAGACAAGCATTCTTTTTAAACTGGTTTTAGGCGCTTTGGAGTCGCACGCAAGAGACCTGAGTTCGATTCTCGAGAAGGCATAAATATTTATCCAGTATCTCTGTCTTCCTGCTGGGATACTGTGTCCCTTTCATCCCGGGTTGGCCCTGACATGCAGGGTTGGAAGCATGCCTGTTAAATTATCAGAATTTTATGAATGGGGGCGTAGAAAAAACAATATAAATAAAGGAATTATGTTTATAAGATTTTAAATAAGCCTTATTCCGGATACAAACACTGTCTAACACTATCACCAAGATCGTTGCCACGTTATTGTTCTCTGTCTCCTAGGACCATCACCAAGATAGCAGGCATATTATTGTTTTCTATCTCCTAGGACCATCACCAAGATAGCAGGCATATTATTGTTTTCTATCTCCTAGGACTATCACCACATTATTGTTCTCTTTCTCTTAGGATTTCAACGGAGATCTTTTCCATAGTATTGTTCTCTATCTCCTAGGACTATCCCCAAGATCTACTTTACTTTACTTTATCCGTCCTCTTGTACCTCCAGGGCGTCGAGGGGAGAAAGAGCTCCCTGTCTCTTGCAAGTTTGATGGCCTGGCTGGGTGGGATATTGTATGTTCTCAGAGTATCCTTCACACCCTAGTTCCATGCCTTTCTTGGTCTTCCTCTTGCCTTGTACCCTGATATTTTCCTGTAGTAGGCTTAACTGGCAAGCTGGTTAGGTGCCATACGTGTGAGATGTCCAAACCATTTCATCGTTTGCCTTCGAATGTAGTGGAGGACAGGTGTTGTTCGCACCATTTCTCTGATCTTGTTGTTTCTAACCATGCCCCCGTCTGATTTTGTTGGCGTCTTTCCTTAGACATCATCACCAAGATCGTTGCCACTTTATTGTTCTCTAGCTCCCAGGACTATCACTATCACCAAGATAGCAGGCACAGTATTGTTCTCCATCTCCTAGTATTATCACCAAGATCACGGCACATTCTCTTCCTCCGCCTCCCCAGGTCATTTCTAACGGGAAGATGCCTCAGAACGGCGTGGATAGCCCCAACACCCAGACAGGAACCATCGCCGGCGGACTCACGGACCGGGAGCAGGACACGGGGTCAAAGGTCACCAGTCGTGACGTCAACATGTCCATACAGAACTCGCCTAACCGGACAGACAACAGCAACAGCCCGGCTGCGGCTAATGACGTATGTGTTAGAGTCAGTAGTGTCGATGTCGGTAGTTTCGGTAACATATCAGAGTAAATGTCTTTGGCAGTGGTATTGTCCGTGTCAGCGTCAGTGTCAGTGCCCGCGCCAGTGTCGGTGTCTGTGTCAGTATTTGTGTCAGTGCTTGAGCCGATGTTGGTGTCAATGGGAATGTTAATGTCAGTAGCACTGCCAGAGTCTGTGTCTGTGTCAGTGTCAGTGTCAATGTTTGTGTCAGTGTCAGTGTAAGTGTCAGTATCAGTATTAGTATCAGTACCAGTATCAGTGTCAGTGTCAGTATCAGTATCAGTGTCAGTGTCAGTGTCAGTGTCAGTGTCAATGTCAGTGTCAGTATCAGTATTAGTATCAGTACCAGTATCAGTGTCAGTGTCAGTGTCAGTATCAGTATCAGTGTCAGTGTCAGTGTCAATGTCAGTGTAAGTGTCAGTGTCAGTATCAGTATCAGTATCAGTATTAGTATCAGTACCAGTATCAGTGTCAGTTTCAGTATCAGTATCAGTATCAGAGTCAGTGTCAGAGTCAGTGTTAGAATCAGAACTTTGCCGGTGTTTGTGCCAAAGTGAATGGCAATGTGAGTTGTATTGTTAGTGCCAGTGTAAGTGTTATAGTGTTAGTGTCAATTCTTTATATGAGTTTTGATTTACACGTCTCACTTCCTGATGATTTGTTATCTCTATCCATCTATCTCTCTATCCATCCATCTATCTATCTATCTATCTATCTATCTATCTATCTATCTATCTATCTATCTATCTATCTATCTATCTATCTATCCTCGAGGAGGGTGCCCAGTTTCCGAAAGCCTCAGAGCGTTGAAAATAATGGCGTTTTTATCGTCATTACGTTTTCAGACACTTATTTATTTCCTCACTCCCGCGAAGATACTCCATTAACTCAAGTTGATTTTTACGCGATTTAATCGGATTGAGATGGGGAAAATATATTTTCATTTCCTCGCACCGGCCATTTGAAACGCACTTTCATTTGTCAGGGGAGTGGAGAAAGCAAGTCGTTTTAGGTATCCCGTCCCAAGATAATGTATAATGTATAGCAGCTTAGCGTGTTCTGGTTCAAGGCCAGATCTCAGCGTGAGTGCACTGAATGGCTCTAGTGTCAGCGCTGTGATAGTTCGCTACCTTAGAATAACAAAGTTCTATCTGACATATTTTGAGTTACTAAGACCATGAGGTCAGAAACCAAATGTTCTATCTGCTTCATCAAAATCGTAAGGTTATTCGGAGTCGTTATCAAGATAATCAAAGAACTGCATTTAAAAAGTTTGAAATGGTGTGAAACTCAAAACCATTGACGTCAAATTTCTAAATACTGGGTACTGAGCAGATAGAACTTTGCAATTCTGGGGTAGTGATTAAATTTTTTTTTTTTAAATAGTTTTCTAGAGGGAGCACGTTTGACGCCAGAAGTGGAGAATAAAAGTTTTAATTTCCTGTTTGAGTGTAGTGTGAGTAAATAGAAGATTATCGACACGATAATGATCACCTGACACGCAGAGGAAGTGTGAGACAGGCGGACAGAAACAATAGAGGAAAAGAACACAACTTGGACTCATCCGTGGCGCCCTCCAGCCACCTCTCTGTTGTCTGTTAACATCTGACGACTCGTCGATACAACTTACGTCATTTAAGAGTTGGACTGCTTCAATCTTGCCTGGCTGGGCCAACTCCTACAGAGTTGAATAAATCATATGATCTGATAGGAGGTATTTTAAACAATTACTTTCTCAGACGGGAATGGAACTCAGACCTTCTGAGTGTATCGTAGCCTAAAACATAAACGAGGCCTCGTAGACCTTGCTAGTGGTCATTTTCTGATTCTTGTTTTTCTTTTTAGTGATGATGATGATGATGATGATGATGATGATGTTGTTGATGATGATGATGATGATGATGATGATGATGATGATGATGATGATGATGATGATGATGATGATGATGATGATGATGTTTGTTTCCTTAATGGGCCTGGTGGACTCCACGAAGAAATCTTCGAGCGAGAGCGAGGCTCTTTTTCGGCTCCATTGTCATTATGCTGAGAGGCACCTCCACACGTCCAAATAACTTGATGATGATGATGATGATGATGATGATGATGATGATGATGATGATGATGATGATGTGCC
>NW_004797419.1:242812-243667 GCF_000002075.1 Aplysia californica
CCTCTATCAGCACAACCACCACCACAACCACCACCACCACCACAACCACCACCACAACCACACCCACAATCACAACTATAACTCCAACCATCAGAACCACCATCACAAACACAACCACTACCACCACGACGACGAACACCTCAATCGGCACAACCACCACCACCACCATCACCACCACCACAACCACCACCACCACCATCACCACATAAACTACCTCGTTCTTTACTTTCCAACCACACCGCGAGCGACAGTACTCTGCAGCAGGCCTCCCCCGCTCCCCCACCCCTTGCACTTTCCCCCTCAAAGAATGGCGTCAGTGTTCCTCATAATCAGCGATGAAAAACCCCCAGGACTAGACAGAGGATTTCGATGACTCAGTATGCCTGCAGAGGGGGTACATCCCATCTGAATCTTTACAGCTCTCAATCAAAATATTCATAGCGCCGAACCCCCAGCATCACCAAAAACGTATGTCTGTAGCATCACTTCTTTGGTCTGACGGTGCATGATTATTGTTATCTTTTCACCATGTCGCACTGACACATCGGATGAGTTGCGAACTTGTATGAAGAAAGTTCAAGAAAGCTGAAAACGTTCTTTCCTTGGGGATATTATGCTTTATGCTTATGGGTTTGTGTTGGTGTGTGTATGTGTGTGTGCTTGCATATTATGTCTTTGTGTACGTGAGTGTGTGATTGAATGAATGTGTGAGTGTGTGATTCTGTGAGTGTTTGTGTGTGTTTGTGTGTGTATGTGTGTTTCTGTTTGTGGCCTTTGCGTATCAGTGTGAATATGTGTGTGTGTGTGTGTGTGTCTTTGTGTGTTTGTGTGTGTGTGTATGTGTGTGTGTGTGTG
>NW_004797419.1:245389-248136 GCF_000002075.1 Aplysia californica
CTCTATCTATCTATCTATCTATCTATCTATCTATCTATCTATCTATCTATCTATCTATCTATCTATCTATCTATCTATCTATCTATGCGACAACGTGGCGCAACAACTCTTGGACAGAAAGCAGCTTCACATTTTTTTCAATAATGCACGTCTCGCCGCTTCACTTTGAAAATACCATCACAATAAAGAGTCAAGTTTATTGTAGCTATTACACGATTCGCTTCAAGCAAAATGTATAGGAGTTTAAAGAGAACGAATTCAAGTCTTCATTTATTTTTTGCGCACACTCACATATACACACACACACACACACACACACACACACGTACACACACATGTTTTCATTGGTTTCATTAACGCTAACCTTAATGTTTGACCGACAATCTTACCGTCTCAAAACAATCTTAACCTCTCATAAAATACTGTCTACCCTACCCACAATCCCTCTTGCCTCTCACCCCACCGATAAAATCCAAATGACGCTCATTTTAACAAAATGAAAAACACGTAAACGGAAACAAAGGTGGGGAAAAAAAAAGAAATGACCACACAAAAAGATAGTTTAAAAATGCTACAACACAAAAGAATCGAAAAGTAAAAAAAGTCTCCTAAAAATCGATTGAAGCAACGGCCATGAAACACTAGAAAAGCGAACATGGCAGGCAGACAAAGAAACAAAAACAAAGGAAAACTAGAATATTAATAAAACAATAAAATACATTAAAAAAAACAACAGCAGCAACGGAGAGGGGAAAGCAGTACCTATCTATCTATCTATCTATCTATCTATCTATCTATCTATCTATCTATCTATCTATCAGTCTGTCTGTCTGTCTGTCTGTCTGTCTGTCTGTCTGTCTGTCTGTCTGTCTAACACAGGGAAAATAGCACTTTCTATCAAGCAAGAAGGAAATAGCAGTTTTTATATCTATCTATTTATCTGTCTATCTATCTATCTATCTATCTTTCTATCTATCTATCTATCTATCTATCTATCTATCTATCTATCTATCTATCTATCTATCTATCTATCTATCTATCTATCTATCTGTATTCGGTCGGAGTATAATACAAAACTGTGTCTCCTTTTTAAATAAGACGTCAGAAAAGTGCTTGATATGCCAAGAACAGAACGGTTACATATCGACGTTTACAGCGAGATGCTTGTACGCATCAATTATTTCCAATGCCGCTCCATCAATGTACACTTTTCCCTGACTTCCTTTGAAGCTGCCGAAATCGATAACGAATTTGTGCTGGGTATTTGTGTTTTGTTTTTAGTTTATTGAGGTTTTTGTTTTTCGTTTTTACTTGCTTTAGAGTGTATTAGAATATTAAAGATTATGTCTCGATATATGACGGTGTTTGCTTTAAAAAAGAGTGGGGTGGGATGGGGGACGGGAAGGGGAGGGGTGGAATGGAGGGGGGTGGTGATGGATGGGTTAGGTGGAAAGAGAAATGTTACGCTGTTTGTGAGAAAGAAACTTAAGTTTTAGGTTTAACTCGAGTTTTTACGGCAGTTGCAACACAAATGAGTCATATGAGTGCCCACGATTAGAGGTATTACTAGAGCGTAACTTGATAACGAAAAGAAGAAGGAGGGGGATCTGAACGAGGAAAATAAGATGTTAGATAGGATAGACGGAGCAAACTACACCACAACACCTGACCTGCCAACCCGCCAACCACTCACTAAGATAATGCCAAGGAGCTGGGGAATTGATGGGAGAAGGTGTGTGTGTGTGTGTGTGTGTGTGTGTGTGTATGTGTGTGTGTACGTATAATGTATTATAATATTATTATTATGTTGGCGTTCTGCATAGATGGACCCTTTACTCTTGATGAACCGGTTCAGGAAATAAGGTTAACAGCCACCGACCTTTGCCCTCCTTCCCGGTCAGCTCATTATCTGGTGGCCATGTCCACTCGCACCTGGGAATAATTCCTGCTTCGCTTTCTCGACCGTTACGTCACCGTATTGATTGTCCCCACCCACCCACAATTCTTCGCTAATTGTGTCCCTTGTCCAGTTCTCGCGCTCTTTGATACAAAGAGAATCGTCAAGGGGAGAGAACTGATTGATCCCTTAGAATGGACTCGCATTGCTCAAACGGACCCGAATTACACCATGAGATCTGATTTTTAAAAAACCCTTTCCGTACGTTCTGGGGTCATTTTGTATCCCCGGGATTGTATTCTTCACTTTTTAGAATACTTCCAGAACGAAGATCTTTTTGAAACTTTCAGTATTTCTCAAAAAATCATTTTCACAGACTGCTATGCAAAGCGTACGGATCGGATTAACGAGCAAATTTCCTCTTTGAAAGTGGTGGCACAGAGTTCCCCACGTCGCATGAATACGATAGTAAAACACGACGTACGGATAGGGTTAAAAATATAGGTATTTTTACGTCCACATCGACACATCTTAGCTCATTTGGGAGGTGGGTTTCGACCCTGTCTATCGGGATCAACCCATGTAGAGAGGGGTACAACATCCCAGAAGAACATTGATATACTCGATAACAATTCTACCCATACATTAACAGAACTCGGGTCCCCTGCGTGACATTGCGAAGCGCCTAACCGCTACAACCATGGAGGCGCCGGTTCGGGTCGGATAATGGCGGTGGTCAGTGCAGACTGGTGGTGGGCATATCGAAATGGAAATATCCATGCATCGATACTTTTACACATATCGATATCGTATCGAAGCAATGAGAGCATTTTGACATGCCCACCACTCT
>NW_004797419.1:248728-249891 GCF_000002075.1 Aplysia californica
ACACACTCACACCCCCCCCACACACACACACTCACACATACATTCACACACACTCACACACAAACACACACATGCGCACAAACAGGAGAGTATTAGAATCAAGGAACAACAGGGGACTGATTCATAGACTCATAGCCATATGATTATATCCTAAACCGTGCTCTCTGGCCTTTTTCCGATTTACTATGGGTCGCACCGTTCGGTTAATTTTGAGCCAAATGAAGGTCGGGGTTTGGGGGAGGGGGTGGGAGGAGATGGAGAAAGAGGAGGAAGAGAAGGGGCCACACTTAATTGACTGTATCAAGACTGGTGTTTCGCCCTTTCATTGGAAATACTAGCGCTGTTCATAGTGCGCAAACTTGGCGAAGATTCTATAATATTGCCTATAGAGGGGTGGCCATGTCAGTCAGTGCTTGGCCTCAGAGTTAGCACAGCAAGTCTAATAGGGTCTCTACAGCTTCTTGTCACAAACAAACAAAAAATGTTATAAAATTTGCACTTTTGAAAGTGAAGAGGATTATTTTTTCTTCAACTTTTACCTGGCTGGAACTGTCTTTGTATCGATTGTGCATCCGTCACGCTCTGAAAAAATCTTAATCCATTAAGGTAGAGAGCTACGGGATTGTCAGCACCAGCAGACAGCTCTCATTATGTTCCTGTCACAAGCGTCCCAATCAGAGGAATAAAGATTGATTCATCCTTTCAATCGCTAATTTGTTTCAAATAAACAGTTTTTTGTTAACATTGAAAAATAAAACAAAAAGCGGAATAAGTTTTAAAAAATGATGAAACAATAAACAAAGAAAAGAGCATCCCCATTCCACCCCAACAACTCTATATCCATGGTGACAGAGGGGTCGTAAAGTAGCCTCAAACATAAAACAAACGAACGAAAGAACAAACAATCAAACAAATAAACAAACAAACATTTTTAAACACCCAATAAATTTCCATCATCTTCCATCCTGGGGATGAGAAAACCTAAAAATATAATATAATGTCCAAGTACATGTACATAAGACCCCTGCAAGGATTCGGACCTGGGTCACCCCATAGACTTGTATTATACTTGCAATAGCCCAGACAGCGCAATCTGCCATGTATCCGCTTCCCTGTGGGACGCGCCATAAGAACCAAATGAGGAGCAAAAAGGGGGTTGGGGG
>NW_004797419.1:249991-251856 GCF_000002075.1 Aplysia californica
GAGAGAGAGAGAGAGAGAGAGAGAGAGAGAGAGAGGGAAATATGTTTATCTACTAGGACACCTCATTGGTTTTATGTTTTCCCCCACAATAAAACACACACACACACATATTTTAAAAAATCAATTAAAAAAAACATTAAAAAAGAAGAAAACGTATGGAATTCGATATTGCTGATATCGTCCATCACTAGTGCAGACTATGTCAACCCAATCTCTGCTTTGCCACAAGTTTCAAAGAACGTATAACATTGTTATGACCTAGAAAATCATACATGTTTGATTTGTTAGAGGATCTGATTAAATAATTCCAAAATGGTAGCTTATGGCTCTCATAAAAAGCATCTCTCAAGTGTACTAAACTTTCCGCAATGTGCGCTTGGTGTTAAGTTGTCCTTTCAAGGGATGGAGTTGTCCAGAAAGGGGGTTCAGTAATATTTTAAGGTCAGAAGGGTAGATTAATTGTTTGTTCGTTCGTCTGTTCGTTGTTTGTTTGTTTGTTTGTTTGTTTGTTGGTTTGATTGAATGACTGCTTGATTGTTGGTTTGTTTGTTTGTTTGGGATGGGGTTTGGGCTTTGAAATTTAAAAAAACAAAACATTTCATTTGTATGATCCACTACTTTGTGGATGAATACTAAATTATAATACCCTTTGTTAGTTGCATGATCCCTGACGAGGAGAGAAAAACCACAGCCCTCAATCACAGGATTGGTCTAACAATCAGTCCAGTCGCAAACCTCAATTTAAGAGCCACGCTTTTGATGGACAGTCGTTGTCATCCTCCTCCCATTTCGTGTCAATTTTTTCTACCTCTGTTATTAGAAGACTGGACACTCCTCACCTGCTCACGGGTCTATCATTGTCTACTGTTCGTTGTCACACCCAGTGACACACCCATTAGCTCAGCTGGTGCTATGCTAGGCTATGATGCAGGTGACGTTGGTTCGAATGTCCAAAAGGGTGTCCTTGACTTTGGTTTGTTTTTGGAGTTTTGCAAGGCTCTTCGCTCCGGCATACCTGGCGGTGCCACTGACTGAAGTGTTTTTGGGCCATTCGGAAAGGGGGGGGGGGCATTTCTCGTTCTTATGCACAGTAGAATTGTGAATGGGCTGATTCGACAATGTCACGCTCTTAAATGTGCCTGAACTACAACTGGGAACTGCTGCTTTTTCTTTCCCTATCCTTACTATCGTCATTTTTCCTCTACTTCTTTTGTATGTTTGTCACACTCTTGTGACCCGCTATTTCCGGGGAGCCTTGAAAGTCGGTACGGTCTTTGTGCTGTTGAAGCTAGAGAGGTGAACAGAGTAAGAGATTCCCAGTAAAGATTTCTCTGTTGACATCCACACCTTGGCGTTCATATGACCTTAGGCAGTTGCGAGCGCTGTAAAACCTCTACTATAAAAAAAAGTACATGGCGTAGAGGTCAGGGGCTTCGATGTAGTAGGCGGGAAACCCGATTTGATCCCCGAGTGAGGAGAATTGTTATCGAGCATCTCGGTCTTTTTGTTGGAATATTGTATCCCTTTCAGCCTGGGTTGGCCCTGACAGGCAAGGCGAAGCTCGTCTCCGAAAGGGTTTAAACAATATTATTGATAGGGACGTGAAAATACATTTGTTAAAAAAGGTACCGACGAAAGTCTGATTTTTTATGTTATAAAGAAATGCATCATCTCGGAAGAGAGATACATGAAGTAAAAAACAAAACACAAACCCAAACCGCAACACCATAGCCACCAGTAACATCGGAAATGACATTTACACACACATGCACACTCACACACACACACACTCACACCCACACACCCACACACACACACACCCACACACACACACACTCACACACACACACACTCACACACACACA
>NW_004797419.1:252127-254584 GCF_000002075.1 Aplysia californica
TCTCTCTCTCTCTCTCTCTCACTCACTCTTCCTCTCTCTTTCATTTCTATCTCTCCCCGTCCCGTGTCCCCTCTCTATCTCCTTTTTTCTACTCCACCCCTTCTCCCGCTCGACGTTATCCTTCCTTTCTTCATGTACATTTTCTTCAAGTCCTGTTTTTTTATCTCCCTGCTTCTACTGACCTATTTCCCAAGAATAGAAACAGTTAAATAATCCCGATGTGGCCTCTCACTGACCAACTGACCATTCAACCCTTCTTGCCATGGACGTTGATGGCATAGGTCGCCACTAATGTGACGGGAAACTGGGAGAAAACCCAAACAAGTCATGTCAATAGTACAACTAACTGATTAGGACAACATGCCACACATTTCCGATAGCTAATTAGGCTTTGTCATGTCGGCCTACATTTTCTTAAGCCCGACCTCACTGCCATTATCGTCACCGACACCACCGCTACTGTTTCGACCTTCACCACCCCCACCACCACTACCACTACCACCACCACCACCACCACCACCATCACTACCACAACCGCAACCACCACAACCATTTCCACCTCCACCACCGCACTACCACCACTACAACCACCAATGTCACTACCATTACCACAACCAATACCATCACTACCACCTTCATTTCCACCCCCGTAACTACCACCAACACCACCACAATCATCACCACCACCATCACCATCACCACCGTCACCACCATCACCTTTGCATCAACTTTATCGTATTTAAATAGCTAATTCAGTCACAATCGTGCACTTTCTTTCCTCCCCTCCGCACCCTGAACCATCATTACTTCATTTCTTCGGCCCCCCCCCTTTTCCACTACCCCAACCCCCCCCCTCTTTCTTAAACACACAACCCTGACCCCTCATTCCACAATTAACGAGCTCTCCTTCTGCTCAATATGGCCGCCTTCCTGTCTCCATCACTACTGCGTCCTTAGTTACCGTTTACCAAACACTTCATTCTCCGCTTGCCACCGGACATTATTGTTTGCTGCGGAAATCGTTGGCGGTCACAAAAGCGCGCCTGCCCACACCAAAGATATTTTCTATTTTCTGTGTCCATGTTCGTGTTGGTCTCGCTCTGTCTGACTTGCTTTGATACAGATCGTGCGAAGTGTCGGCGTCTGGCTGACGTTTCTGCCCGCGGTGAGTTTTGTTTTCCGCGAAACCATGGAAACCAGAGGGAGATCAAGAAACCCAATAGATACAGAGAGGAGACAAAACGATAATTGTTTTTTTTTCCCATTTAAATCCTCAAGAAGTAATTTTCACTTGAGAAGATGTTACAACTTTGGTAATATGGTAGCTGTGAGATGGGGGAATCCCATAAAGTCAAAGACAAAAATGAAAACGAAAACAAATTAAAGCAAACCGCCATGCATAGCTTCACTCACGATTACTTTGATTGCGTTCACACTACTTATCCATCTCACTCATTTAGGGCAAACACCGCGTCCTGTCGGAAGGATATGTTTTACGGACAGTCAAACTGGAATTTACTTATACGCATTTTTAAAAATCGGTCAAACAAAACTGTAAGAAAGGGAAGGACAATTTACAAGGACTTGGACAGATGGTAAGCAGGTATAAAACAATGTTGAGAAAGAGTGAGTGAGTGTGTGTGTGTGTGTGTGTGTGTGTTACTTTAATCGCAATGGCGCGTCCGACGGTGTGCTCACTTCGCAGCAAAGTTTTATAGACAACGAGGAGAAACGGTCATCACAGTGCAGAGTCTAATACGGGGTGCCCACAACGGATGGGATCGACCGATTGGGCAGATCACCAGACTCGGTCGCCCCAAAAACAAACGTGTTTGTTTTCAGTTTCAGGCGATCGAGTCGGACAATCGACCCGATGCAGCCGTAGTGGGCACCCCGTATAAGAATACACATCTTTGGGTGCAGACGTGTCAAACCAATTAAGGCCAACATCCTGCCTCATTAACGGACCATGCTTTGAGAAAGAAGGAAAACCACCATCATAATTCCGCTTCCACTTAGAGTTCTGTAACAAGTGCAGAGAAACTGAACGTAAGGTTTAAGCTATGGATCTAGCAGAGGGGTACTGGAAGGTTCTGGAAATAGCAGAGGGGAACTGAAGGTTCTGGAAATAGTAGAGTTGAACTGAAGGTTCTGGAAATAGTAGAGTTGAAATGAAGTTTCTGGAAATAGTAGTAAATTGAAGGTTCCGGTTCTGACAAAAGGGCAGATGAATTCACCGACGGGTGGCTAATGAGGATGATTCAAGTACGTTCTTAGAAATCCCTTTTCTGTTTATCTATCTATCTATCTATCTATCTATCTATCTATCTATCTATCTATCTATCTATCTATCTATCTATCTATCTATCTATCTCGTTTTCTCTCTCTATGTCTAGCCTTTTCTCTGTTTCTCTCTCCTTCTGTCACACTCTCTCATTTGTTCTCTCTCTCTCTCTC
>NW_004797419.1:254684-256821 GCF_000002075.1 Aplysia californica
TGCTAGAGTACGACGTCATTTCTGGTCCGAAAACAAACACAGAGGTCAACTGAGCAAGCAGTGCCCGTCATAGACACCCTTTCAGCAAAAAGGAGAGTAAACTGCCGGCTCACCACGACTGAGAGGGAAAAACATTTGACACTTGTTCATCCCCTTTTGAAATTCGAAGATATAAAATACATATACAGACAGACAGACAGACAGACAGACAGACAGACAGACAGACAGACAGACAGACAGACAGACAGACAGACAGACAGACAGGGGGCACGAACGGGTTAGTTGGAAGGGTGGGAGAATAATCACATATCAATGCAATTAACTGTTAATCCTGCTCATTTGATCTCGATAATGCACGTGCACTCTGAGAGATTTGCACTCGACAAATCACGCAAGCTGGCCTTGACAGAAGTTAATGATCGGACAAATAAAATTGATTCGGTCAAGAGTTGTGACGAACTTTGGACTTGATCTCAAATGAAACAGAGATAGTCTACTTTCCAAAACAAGAAGGTGGCGACGATTGAATTTCCAAAACGAGAAGGTGGCGACAGTCAAGTTTCGACCAATAACAAGAATTTGTCAGTTTTGAAAACAAGAAGGTGGCAAACGAAGGTAACCATTGAGAACAAACAAGCAAACAAATAAACAAATAAAAAACAAACAGACATACAAACAAATAAACGGAAATGACAAATGACATTTTTTCTTCTTTTTGTAGTTCTGACGACTGGAAAAGAGATATTTGGAAGAAGTTGCAATTTTTTTAATTTTAAAAAGGAAACTATTTTCCTCTTTTGGATTTGTTTTGGAAGGGAGTTGGGGTAGATGACAGAAAGAGAGGGGGAAAAACAAAAGAGACAGAGGAACAGAGAGACAGACATACAAACAAGCAGACAAACAAACAGACAGGCAGACAGACAAACAATCTAGATCACTAAAGAGGCGGGCTTCATCGACCTTGCCTGCAAGGCCAGGCAGGGCAAAGCTGGACATAGCAGCTGCAGCAAGAATTCCTATCGTTCTACCGAAGGTGCTGGTTCTGGCTGCGCAACTGAATTTTAAAAGTTTTAGTTTAGGTTTTACGGCGCTCGCAACTGCATAAGATCATATGAGCACCAAGGGGCGGATGTCAATAGAAAATCCCAAGTCCTTACTCTGCTCATTTCTCTAGCTTCAAGAGCACAAAGTCTGCTTCGATTATCAATGCACCCTGGAAATAGCAGTTTACAAGAGTCTGACAAACACACAAAAGAAATAGAGGAAAACTGACGATAGTGAGGATTAGGAAAGAAAAGGCAGCAGTTCCGTTGCAGTCCAGGCATAGTTATGAGCATGACATTGATGAATCAGCCCATTTACATTCTACTGTGCTTAACAACATGTTAATTTCCCCTCCCCCTTTGGAAATGACCTAAAGACAGAAAGTGGAGACGAAACAGACGACAGAATATTGTTAAAAAGCAGGAAAGGAAGTGAAAGGAGAACATTTGAGAGAAGAAAATTTTCCGTCGCCGTCCGGATTCGAACCCGCGACCTATTGAATGAGAGGCGAACATCTTAACATCCAGACCACGAGAGCCCCGAGAAGTTGTTTAAGTTGAAATAGGAACATAATGATTTAGAAAAGGACACACAAATGTAAATTAGTTTGTCATAGAAGCTGAATATAAAATAAAATAGTATTTTAAAAATATAAAAGCTAAAGTAGGCTGTTTGAGTTTGGGTAAAGAGAAGCACGTCCGCATACGCTCGTAATTACGGTCATGCAGTGCTGGGAAGAAGCAAAACAGATAGACAGAAACAACAGAGGGAAAGAAAAAAAAGAGACCATACCAGTGGCGCTCTCCATCCACCCGCTAAAAAGTCTGTCATAGAAGCCAGAAGCTGAAATAAGAAAAAACATAACCAAAAAAACAAAAAAGAATAGAACGCAGTGAAAGACTGAAAATTGAGGGGAAAAAATGTCAGGCTGGCAATGAAAAGAATGAGAACAGAAATGCCCACAAGGATCAAAGATTTGCATTACAATATCCTGGACGGTGTCACTGACATATTTCCGGTTCACTATGGAGCCCACCATTTATTGACTCAATTTGAGCCAAATGAAGGAAAAGGGGGGAAATGATGAGGGGGG
>NW_004797419.1:258330-259792 GCF_000002075.1 Aplysia californica
GAGAGAGAGAGAGAGAGAGAGAGAGAGATTAGGAAGGAGGGATGGGGTAAGAGAGAAGGGAAGAGAAAGAAGAAGGAACCTGATTTTTTAAACATGTAAAATAGATCGAGGGAGGGGGTAAAGAGAGAAAGCAAGACCGAAAGAAAGGAGGCATGAGCAAGACAGAGAGACTGAAAAGCAGACAGACAGAGATAGAACGAAAGAATGCGCGCGCACATGCATGCACGGGTCTTCCTATAGGGCCATTAATGTGTGCAGCACGTGAGGAGGTGGCTAGATACACATGTCTGCCCACGTGAATGGGCGTAAAATGTGAGCCAGAAAAGCACTCTGATTAACTTTCTTTCTATG
Organism: Aplysia californica; assembly: GCF_000002075.1. Taxonomy (NCBI): domain Eukaryota; kingdom Metazoa; phylum Mollusca; class Gastropoda; order Aplysiida; family Aplysiidae; genus Aplysia; species Aplysia californica. The sequence goes on from NW_004797419.1 coordinate 258,682, forward strand.
TCAAACTTGCATAGAATGATATATTATATGATATATTATATAACGTTATTATAGAGAAGTGAAAGCCGAGGAGAAACGATACCCTGCCTCTTGCTGCTGCTGCTGCTGCTTGTTGTTGTCGTCGCCTTTCCTGCTGTCGTCGTCGTCTTTGTTGTTGTTGTTGTTGTTGTTGTTGTTGCTGTTGTTGTTGTTGTTGTTGTTGTTTGTTGTTGTGACATCAACTAGGTACGATTTTAGAACTGAGTACGATAACATAAATAACTGAGGGTATGAAAAGGTGAACCTACTACTACTAAAGGTGCCCTCCAACCAGCTGTATTGAGAAACCAGTCAGACATACACATACCCCCCCCCCTCCATTTTCAACCTCTCTCCCGTTGCTAAGTGAAGCACAGGGAGTACACACATTTTCATTTCAGAAAGAGGATGATTTATGGAATATGAGAGTATGAAATATGAGATACGGGAGGATGATTTATGCGATACGGGAGGAGAAGGTAATCAGCAGACGGTGATCACGTCATTTACTAACGTCATCTGTTTCTGGGAAGTGCTAAGAATAGACGTGTCGTTCTTTGCCCCCCTTACTCCCTCAGCCTGATTAATTTGTTGTTGTTGTTGGGGGGTTTTTTTTTGGGGGGGGGCGGGGTTGTTGTTGATGTTTGTTTTTTCCCTTCTCGATTTGATACATCATCTCTCAAAGTACTAACTGAAATTGGATGTTTTGGGGGTTTGTTTCCACATCCCTGTACGTGTTAGCAGACGTATTGTCGTCACATTCTCCTCCCCCTCCCCACATCACACACACACTTTCCAACCCCTCACTCACTCACTCACTCACTCACTCACTCACTCACTCTCTCACTCACTCACTCCCTCCTACACTCGCCCCTCCCAAACTCTCCCCAACTCTCCGCTCCCTCACTCACCTCTTCAAACACTTACATTGTCATTTTTGTCATTTTTCACCTATTCAAATAAGAATAGGTAAATATGAAAATATTTACATACCGACTAATGACGATAATCATGATAATAATGGTAGTATTAATAGTAGAAGTAGTAGTAGTAGTAGTAGTAGTAGTAGTAGTAGTAGTAGTAGTAGTAGTAG